>NC_074690.1:46465485-46765485 GCF_029448725.1 Salvelinus fontinalis | reverse complement strand
ATAAAAAGGGATTTTTTTAAAATTGTGCCATTTCGGTGAAATGGAATTCTAAGCATCACTCCAGTCAGAAGAGGCTCTGCGAACATTTGATTCAATTAGTTTGCTATGGCCAGCTAGTGTTCCAGCTCATCCAATGTTCTTTTGCCATTTTTCAGCCTTAGGTGAATTTTGACTCGTTCTATTGTCCAGCCTAGTATAGTCTTATTTTGTTCATACAGCTCAGTTGGACTGACTGTTACAAGGCGACAGTAGTAGTAGGCCTATACCAACTTCCTTTGCACAAGAATGGAGTGGAATCATAGAATGGCATTTCTTCTCTTTCTCACCAATGATGAGCAACTATTACACAATTCATCTGTATTCCTCACTGTCATGTAGCTATCCCCACAGCACAGTCACAGCCCCAAGGTAGGTTAACAGTTTCATTTAGGTTTAGAGTTTTATTTTTATTTTTACTGTTCATCCATGTCAATATCCATTTGTTTTCTGTGAGGCTTTAGCGCTACTGCCTGCAGACCTGCTCTGTGTAGGGGAGTAACAGCAGTTTCTTTGTTAGTGCTGCTGCTGGCTGGGTAAGCTTTTTTAACCACAGTGTAGTAGCTAGGTGTTTAAAGTGGAACTGACAGCGTTGCAGATATAGAACAGTCAAATATAACATGTCCAGTTTATGCTTAAAAACCAACTTTATAAAAGGCTTTAGAAATGGGTTCTATTTGACAAATTCCAGTCATTGTTGGCAGACTAGATGGATGCAGTCTAGTGCATGATTAATATAATTCACCGATATATTTCTTGATAGCTGGCCTGGTACATTGTTTGCTGCCTCCACCCATTCGGTATGCACTTCAGTTTCAATGACTCAATATTTTGAACAAAAACGGAGAACTGTAACTGAGGCTGGGAATGCCAATACAATCAAACTAGCAAGGGCAATAATTACAAGCCCGTCATAATGTGGCTAATAGGCTAGCGCACGTGTCCAACACAAGGTCCGTGGGCCGAAATAGGACACAAGCAAGTATAAACCGTTGAGTCATCTACATTATGAATATTCAGCCTGATGTGCTCTCATTGGAGGATTAAACTTCAATTGCGTTGCTTTCGTGTGTCCTGTTTAGTCCAAGCTAGGCTTCTAAAATGTTGCAGTATAGCTTCGGTTTTAAAACTTGACAATGAATAACCAAAACACAACCTGCAACAAAACACCATGTAAACTTGTAGGCCTGTTACAGCAACATTTGAACAGTAGCCTAGACTGGTGCACCATACAGCAATGCTGCATTCAACCGCAGCGGGGATCCATGCAGTGCAAAAAAAAAAAAAAAACATGTTTTAAGTTTAAGTGTTACAACAAACCTATAGCTAAGTTTTTGTTATTTGGAGTTCTAAAATACTTTTTGATTAGGGTCTCAGCATATTATGCACATCTGCAAGCATAGCAGCAAAGGCTGGAGAAATTATTTATATTTTGTTTTAGTATCTTAAAATGCTATACAGCATCCTTTGTACATAAGTGGACATTTTCTATAAAGGACTGTACTTTTTCCTAATACAACAATGGCCATTTTGGGTCACAATTGAATGTTTTTTTGTAAAAACAAATGGGCTATGTCTGGGCTGCGCTTTTTTTGTTTTTATATGGCCGTGAGCTGATTTAAATTTGACACCCGTGGGCTAGCGTATCTATTTATATAACTATTAGCTAGCTACTGGAGGATGTCATGTCATTGGAGCAGGGGTTGAGTGACATATTTGCAAAAATCCATTCAGGTGTATTTTGTGGCTTTTGGCGAATGCATTCTAATCTAAATTTGCACTGTTGGTACTTAACTGAAAACACTAAGTCCAGGTCAAAGTGAATGATGGCAGGCCCGTGTGGCATAGGGCTTATTTGCATATAGGCCTACTGTAGCTCTGATTGGCTATGGCACACCGGTCTGCGTAGATTCCGGTCCTAGTAATGACCAACGTTTTTATTAGGTTTTATTTACTTCTGTATTAATTGTCCAAATGCACGGCCGCTGTAGAATTTTCACAAATGCCTTACTATACGTTATTCCCAAACATTCTACACTGCTCAAAAAAATAAAGGGAACACTTAAACAACACAATGTAACTCCAAGTCAATCACACTTCTGTGAAATCAAACTGTCCACTTAGGAAGCAACACTGATTGACAATAAATTTCACATGCTGTTGTGCAAATGGAATAGACAAAAGGTGGAAATTATAGGCAATTAGCAAGACACCCCCCAAAACAGGAGTGATTCTGCAGGTGGTGACCACAGACCACTTCTCAGTTCCTATGCTTCCTGGCTGATGTTTTGGTCACTTTTGAATGCTGGCGGTGCTCTCACTCTAGTGGTAGCATGAGACGGAGTCTACAACCCACACAAGTGGCTCAGGTAGTGCAATTCATCCAGGATGGCACATCAATGCGAACTGTGGCAAAAAGGTTTGCTGTGTCTGTCAGCGTAGTGTCCAGAGCATGCAGGCGCTACCAGGAGACAGGCCAGTACATCAGGAGACGTGGAGGAGGCCGTAGGAGGGCAACAACCCAGCAGCAGGACCTCTACCTCCGCCTTTGTGCAAGGAGGTGCACTGCCAGAGCCATGCAAAATGACCTCCAGCAGGCCACAAATGTGCATGTGTCAGCATATGGTCTCACAAGGGGTCTGAGGATCTCATCTCGGTACCTAATGGCAGTCAGGCTACCTCTGGCGAGCCCATGGAGGGCTGTGCGGCCCCACAAAGAAATGCCACCCCACACCATGACTGACCCATCGCCAAACCGGTCATGCTGGAGGATGTTGCAGGCAGCAGAACGTTCTCCACGGCGTCTCCAGACTCTGTCACGTCTGTCACATGTGCTCATGTGCTCAGTGTGAAACTGCTTTCATCTGTGAAGAGCACAGGGCGCCAGTGGCGAATTTGCCAATCTTGGTGTTCTCTGGCAAATGCGAAACGTCCTGCACGGTGTTGGGCTGTAAGCACAACCCCCACCTGTGGACGTCGGGCCCTCATACCACCCTCAAGGAGTCTGTTTCTGACCGTTTGAGCAGACACATTCACATTTGTGGCCTGTTGGAGGTCATTTTGCAGGGCTCTGGCAGTGCACCTCCTTGCACTAAGGCGGAGGTACCGGTCCTGCTGCTGGGTTGTTGCCCTCCTACGGCCTCCTCCACATCTCCTGATGTACTGGCCTGTCTCCTGGTAGCGCCTGCATGCTCTGAACACTACGCTGACAGACACAGCAAACCTTTTTGCCACAGTTCGCATTGATGTGCCATCGTGGATGAACTGCACTACCTGAGCCACTTGTGTGGGTTGTAGACTCCGTCTCATGCTACCACTAGAGTGAGAACACCGCCAGCGTTCAAAAGTGACCAAAACATCAGCCAGGAAGCATAGGAACTGAGAAGTGGTCTGTGGTCACCACCTGCAGAATCACTCCTGTTTTGGGGGGTGTCTTGCTAATTGCCTATAATTTCCACCTTTTGTCTATTCCATTTGCACAACAGCATGTGAAATTTATTGTCAATCAGTGTTGCTTCCTAAGTGGACAGTTTGATTTCACAGAAATATGATTGACTTGGAGTTACATTGTGTTGTTTAAGTGTTCCCTTTATTTTTTTGAGCAGTGTATTAACTTATGAAAACATGAAAATGACCATATCTAAGTGCTTGCTTGTCAAATGTTTTTTAAAAAGTGTAACATTCTTCCTGCGGGTGTATATGAACAGATTTGAATAAGATTTCATGTTGCTAAAACGCTGTCAGTTCCACTTTAATGAACAGCAACTGCACAGGCCCAGTTACCTAGCTGGATGGTACGTAATGGAGCAGTGTACTGGCATTGATACTAGAGGTCGATCCGATTAATCGGAATGGACGATTTTAATTAGGGCCGATTTCAAGTTTTCTTACCAATCGGTAAGCGGTATTTTTGGACACTGATTTGCCGATAATAAAAAATATATATACACATATATTTTTTAAATATAAAAAAATATATTTTGCAAATATTTAGACTTAGGGATGCCATCCGTTAGATAAAATACGGAACGGTTCCGTATTTCACTGAAAGAATAAACGTTTTGTTTTCGAGGTGAGAGTTTCCGGTTTCGACCATATTAATGACCTAAGGCTCGTATTTCTATGTGTTATTATTTTATAATTAAGTCTCTGATTTGATAGAGCAGTCTGACTGAGCGGTGGTAGGCAGCAGCAGGCTCGTAAGCATTCATTCAAACAGCACTTTAGTGCGTTTGCCAGCAGCTATTGCGCTGTTTATGACTTCAAGCCTATCAACTGCCGAGATTAGGCTGGTGTAACCGATGTGAAATGGCTAGCTAGTTAGCGGGGTGCGCGCTAATAGCGTTTCAAACGTCACTCGCTCTGAGGCTTGGAGTAGTTGTTCCCCTTGCTCTGCATGGGTAACGCTGCTTCGAGGGTGGCTGTTGTCGATGTGTTCCTGGTTCGAGCCCAGGTAGGAGTGAGGAGAGAGACGGAAGCTATACTGTTACACTGGTAATAATAAAGTGCCTATAAGAACATCCAATAGTCAAAGGTATATGAAATACAAATTGTATTGAGAGAAATATTCCTATAATAACTACATCCTAAAACTTCTTACCTGGGAATATTTAAGACTCATGTTAAAAGGAACCACCAGCTTTCATATGTTCTCATGTTCTGAGCAAGGAACTTAAACGTTAGCTTTTTTACATGGCACATATTGCACTTTTACTTCTCCAACACTTTGTTTTTGCATTATTTAAACCAAATTGAACATGTTTCATTATTTATTTGAGACTAAATTGATTTTATTGATGTATTATATTAAGTTAAAATACGTGTTCATTCAGTATTGTTGTAATTGTCATTATTACAAATACATTTATTTTTATTTATTTTTATCAGACGATTTAATCGGTATCGGCTTTTTTGGTCCTCCAATAATCGGTATGAGTATCGGCGTTGAAAAATCATAATCGGTCGACCTCTAATTGATACTGGCTCTGCTAGTGTAGTAACAGTACTGTGTGGCTGAATGAATGGGGTGTCATTTGAGAAAGAACACGTGTCTGTCTGTTCCTGCTCCTATCAGCCATGGTGCTTAGAAGGACATGTGGGCCTGTAAAGTTGGGAGCATAGCTCCCAAAATGAGGGTCAACACTCCTCCTGTACTGTCACTAATTAACACAAACAAGGGAGAGGGTGAGGGGGAGGAAGCGAGAGGAGTGAAATGTGACTAAGAGGAATCAAGAGGCAGAAGGTGAGAATATGAAGGAGGAAGTGAGAGAGAGGCAGGGGTGGGAATTCGAGACTGCATATACCAGCTAATTTTCTGCCTGCTCTGAACCTCTGTCATTCCAAGGCTGGAATGGTGCTCACCTACAGTAGCCAATGCACTTCAAAGTAATGTAGGCATATATAACAATTTCAGGTGCAGTGCTGGAAAATTTATATTTTTTACAAAAATATATCTGCACACGCTGTTGTACACTGCCATGTTCTTTGTCACACATAGCAGTAGCCATGTCTCAGTTGTAAATGAGAACTTGTTCTCAACTGGCCTAACTGGTTAAATAAAGGTGAAATAAAAATGTATAAAAAAAGCATGCTGTGTTCACGTAGGCCTACTTCTACTACCTTCAGCTCCTGCGTTATCTGACTGAGGTGATGTGAAAGTAGAGCTGGGCGCTGTGGACAAAAAGTCTAATCGCAATAAATTGACCCGTTTTGCTCTCATGATAAATGGAACATAAATAATAACAAAAAAAATACAATTATGCACATTTACTTTCCATTAGCAGGATGACTCTAGTCTTGAGTTTTCCAGTGCCAAGTAAGACATGAAACGTTAGCTATTTCATCTAACATGTCCAGGGAATGTGTGATGGATATTTTTATGTGCAATATGACAAAATAGGATCCAGAATAATCATATCCCAATTTGGTTCTTTCGAGATGAAATTGCCTGCATGATTTTTTTGTGCTTATTGGCCTAGGCCAGGGATCATCAACTATATTCAGCTGCGTAGATGGTCGGGGGGCCGGAACATAATTATAAATCATTTGTGACTGAAAATTGACAGCAATAGTTTCCGTTAGGAAAATGTGGTGCTGGACATTTGGTACATTGACTCTGTACCTGTACCCACTGTATATAGCCTTGCTATTGTTATTTTATTGCTGCTCTTGAATTACTTGTTTTATTTGTTTTTATCTATTTTTCTTATGTGCATTGTTGGTTAAGGGCTTGTAAGTAACCATTTCACTGTTGTATTCGGCGCATGTGACAAAAAAAATTTGATTTGAGAATACACAAGATCAAGCACACACAAAATAACCCATTTTTATTTTGAAAGTTATCTTCTATTTTTTTACCATTTTTATTTTTATTTAACAAAGCAAGTCGGTTAAGGACAAATTCTTATTTACAATGACGGCCTTCCCCGGCCAAACCTGGACAACACTGTGCCAATTGTGCGCCGCCCTATGGAACTCCCAATGACGGCCGGATGTGATACAGCCTGGATTCGAACCAGGGACTGTAGTGACGCTTCTTGCACTGAGATGCAGTGCCTTAGACTGCTGTGGCACTCGGGAGCCCAAGTGGCAAGCTGTAAGTGTATTATTGATGCCCAGAGCTGGAAACCCATCAGATGGCTTCCACAACGTGAACAATATCAGGAAAAAATGGGCTTGATAGACCTAACAACTAGAAATGGGCAGATGTTTCAGTAAGGGGTGGTCACGATGTTTCCAAGTATCCCTAAACCTCTCCAAAGTGGCATATGTCTGTAAATTAGATAATGCCAGTGCTATTACATTTGCAATCCCTAAATGCTATTAGTTCAGTATAAAAACCCAATTCTACCATATCAACCTCACTCAAACATTGTGGTGGTGTTATGGGATATCCCAGGGTACATCCAAAGTGTCCAAATGTTGTAATTGCACTGTTTTGCACACTGGATGTGCCCAAGTTATTGTTCCCTATAAAAACTACATTTCTACCACAACCTTTCTCAAACATTGTGGTGGTGTTGGGGGACATACAGGGCATATCCAAGTGTTTTCATCATATTTTTATGCGCATAGATATCGTCACTCGTTGGACATTCGATGTTGCCATTGTCATACGTCATCAGATACCATTGGCAATAGGCTAGATTTGTTCCTACCAACCTAAGGTTTTATTTCATGCCCCCATGTAGCTCAAACACAGACCAAATGGAAGCTTACCTTGTAAGATGTTTTCTGTCTGGTGAAAATGTTGTGGAACATTAAATAATAAAGTAAAACATGAGCTCACCAGTTGGACAACCCTGGCCTAGGCTATATGCTAGATTTACCACCTGAGGAAGTGGGAACTCAAAACACCTTAAGCCAGATTGCGAACTCTAAATGTGATATTGTTGCGAGATGGCCATGCAATTTGACAAACTTACCATTTGTAGACACACACAGGCTACTAGAAGTAGGCCTATTCACCGCAAATGGCACATTCCGCATCTCAATTACATACTCCGTTTGTAAAGTGGTGGTATTTCATCTATTGACAATTGAGGGGAAAAAAACATTATGTTCACATAACTCAGACTCCTCTTTCTTTTTTAACTAATGGTAGTTTTAAGAAACGGTCTTCTTCGCAATTATACTTTTGAAATGTTGCTCAACTGTCCATATGCTTCCACTAATCAGAATTTCTCTCCCTTTCTCCATGTGCAAAGGGGAGGGAGCGGGAGTGAGAGCCAGCAGCAAGACAGGGCAGATACCTTCATGGCAGGAAGCATGTTTATGCACACTATTGTTGACCAACTATTGGTTTTTAGAACCAAAACAATCTGCGGGAACCTTGTCGCCTAATCACCGAAATGACCGATGTAAGCAAAATTGCTTGGGTAAGAGGGCAGTGTCTGTAAGTTTCGCTTTATCGTCCCAGCTCTATTTAAAAGTACTATGGGCTCACCCGCCAACAGAATTTAATAAAACACACAGTAATATATTGAAAGCAAAAGGACACCCTGATGAAGGTGTAAGCCAATACCTTTTAACTTTCAAACCCACACGAATACCTGGACTTGGATTTTCTATGCCTCTTGGCACCTACAGTGCATTCGGAAAGTTTTCAGACCCCTTGACTTTATCCACATTTTGTTACGTTACAGCCTTGTTATAAAATTGATTAAATAAATAACATCTCAACACAATACCACATAATGACAGGGAAAACAGGTTTTTAGACATTTTTGCAAACGTGTTACAAATAAGAATTTAAGTATTCAGACACTTTGCTGTGAGATCTGAAATTGAGCTCAGGTGTATCCTGTTTCCATTGATCATCATTGATGTTTCTACAACTTGATTGGAGTCCACCTGTGGTAAATTCAATTGATTTGGCATGATTTGGAAAGGCACACACCTGTCTATATAATGTCCCACAGTTGACATTGCATGTCAGAGCAAAAAACAAGCCATGAGGTCGAAGGAATTGTCCGTAGAGCTCCGGGACAGGTTTGTGTCGAGGCACAGATCTGAGGAAGGGTACCAAAACATTTCTGCAGCATTGAAGCTCTCCAAGAACACAGTGGCCTCCATCATTCTTAAATGGAAGTAGTTTGGAACCACTTAGACTCTTCCAAGAGCTGGTCGCAGGGCCAAACTGAGCAATCGGGCTCCCGGGTGGCGCAGCGGTCTAAGGCACTGTGTCTCAGTGCAACAGTCCCTGGTTCAAATCCAGGCTGTATCACATCCGTCTGTGATTAGGAGTCCCATAGGGCAGCGAACAATTGGCCCAGCGTCGTCCGGGTTTGGCTGGGGTAGGTTGTCATTGTAAATAAGAATTTTAACTGACTTGCCAAGTTATTTAAAAAATAAATAAACAAAATCAAGGGAGAAGGGCCTTGGTCAGGGAGGTGACCAAGAAACCCGATGGTCACTGACAGAGCTCCAAAGTTTCTCTGTGGAGATGGTTGTCCTTCTGGAAGATTCTCCCATCTCTGCAGCGCTCCACCAATCAGGCCTGAATGGTAGTGGCCAGACGGATGCCACTCCTCAGTAAAAGGCACATGACAGCCCGCTTGGAGTTTGCCACAAAAGGAACCTAAAGACTCTCAGACCATGAGCAACAAGATTCTCTGGTCTGATGAAACCAAATTTGAACTTGAATGCCAAGCGTCATGCCTGGAGGATACTTGTCACAATTTTTTTTTACTAGCTCTGACCTTGAGGATGGCTACTTTGAGGGCTACTTTGAGCCAAAATGTACTTACTATGACTGTGATATGTGGTTGTCCCACCTAGCTATCTAAAGATGAATGCACTAACTGTCGCTGTGGTCGCTGTGGATAAGAGCTTCTGCTAAATGACTAAAATGTTATTCTGTTTAGGGCCAGATAACATTCCAATTTCCTCATTTTTGAGGTTGATTCTTTCCAGCGTGTCAAATAGTTATCTTTTTGTTGGTGTCCTGGGGCTCTGTGGGGTCTGTGTTTTTGAACAGAACCAGCTGGCTGAGGGTACTGTTCTCTAGGTTAATCTCTGTAGGTTTGGGCTTTCTGGTGGAATGTGTGTGCTTCACCCTCTTTAAGTCATTGTTGAATTTAACAGCTCTTTTCTGGATTGTCACAACTTGCGGGAATAGTCCTATTTCTGCTCTGTGTGCATTGTTTGTGGTTTTGCGTTGTACACAAAGTGCATGCAGAATTCTTCAAAAATATAGTCTCAATTGTGTGTTTGTCCCATTTATTATTATTTTTTTTTGTGTAAATTCTTTGTTGGTGAGTGGACCCCAGACCTCACAACCATAGAGGGCAATGAGTTTTTAGCCAGATCCTAATTCAGATGTCGAGTTTAATGGTCCTTTTGACGGCATAGAAGGCCCTTCTTGCCTTGTGTCTTAGATCGTTCACAGCCTTGTGGAAGTGACCTGTGGTGTTGATGTTTAGGCTGAGGTAGGTATAGTTATTTGTGTTCTCAAGGAGAACGGTGTCTAGATAGCATTCATATTTGTTGTCCCAGCAACTGGACCTTTGTTGAAACACCTTTATTTTTGTTTTACTGAAAGTCACTGTCAGGGTTCAAGTCTGACAGAATAAAAATGATGTAAATAAGTGTATGTACGTGTACTTAGTGTATTGTCCCTGACTGTCCCCCCCCCTCCCTCTCTCCTCTGGTCTTCTCCCAGGGACATTATGATCACACACTTTGAGCCATCCATTTCCTACGAGGGTCTGCACGGGGAGGTCAAAGACATGTGCTCCATGGACAACGACCAGCTCTTCACCATGAAGTGGATCGACGAAGAAGGTTTTATTTTTTTTCTTATCCTCCATCCATCTAGCCATCTCTCACCCATCTATCCATCTAACCTAATTTCATGCGATTATATGCATTTTGCTATGGCTAAATCTGTTATTTTGTTCAAACATAACAAATACTGCTAAATTCATTGTTTTTGTTCTTTTCAATTCTCCCTGACGGTCTAGCTTTTATTTTGGTGATTGTTAGTTCTCAAAGATTATATTATAAAAAATTATACCACCGCATTGTTGAATTCTTGTTTCTGATTTGCTAGAAGGCATTCTAGAATGGACGTTAAAACCAGATAACCGGACAGTTGGAAAAGATATTGGAACACCTTGCAATCCTACCGTAATATGTGCCTACACATGCAGACCGTACTTGCTATACAGTTACAGAAAGCTAAACCTAACAACCACACAAACTGAAATTTGATGCATTGTGGATGCAATGTAAACACAGGTCCAAAGAGGAAAAAACGTACACTGAACAAAAAGATTTAGCGCGACAAATCTCCTTCGCCTTGTTGATCAGGCTGTTGGTTGTGGCCTGTGGAATGTTTTCCCACTCCTCTTCAATGGCTGTGCGACGTTGCTGGATATTGGCAGGAACTGGAGCATCCAGAGCATCCCAAACAGTGGACACTCATCAGAGAAGGAAGAGGACCATCCTTCTCAGTGAATTTAAATTATTATTATTATTATTTTTTTTTAAAGTGGAACATTAAAGTTATCCTTTTTAGATAAAACTATACTAAATATATTCACGTCACCAAAGAAGTTTTGCAATAAAGGTCTACAGTAGCGTCTGTAGCTCTATGTTCTGTAACATCATGGTGTAGCCAGAGGACAGCTTCCTTCTGTCCTCTGAGTACATTGACTTCAATACAAAAACCTAGGAGACTCATTGTTCTCACCCCCTTCCAACTTCCGGAGGATGTCCTTAAACCTATCAGAGCTGCTGTTCTTGCAGCATGAACTGACATGTTGTCCACCCAATCAAAGAATGAATCTAGTACTGAAAGAATACGCTACAGCTAGCTAACACTGCAGTGCATAGAATATGGGGAGTAGTTGACTCAGAAAAAGAGTTTAACAGTTTTGAACAAAGTAATTTCTTCCAAAATTTAAGGAGAAGCGAGAGAGAGCTATTCGAAGTATATATTTTTTCTATGTTATGTTATGTTAGCTAGCTGGCTATGGCTATCCAACACTAACTCTTCTAAGTCCAGGTAAGCTTTTGGTTTTCATTTATTGCCACTGGGGCCCACCGGAGTATCTGCTAAATTGCTTGCTGCTGACTGTACATTGTACTGCATGATTTTAGCAGGTTTACTAGCGCTTTAGTCAATCACCATAGCTACTAGAAATATGATGTGACAATGGTGTAGGCTGTGTGTAGCGGGTAGTGGTCATGATATAAAGGTTGGGCTTGGAAATGTTTTTCGTCTGGTCACAGACAGCTGATGTGTTGAACACTGAAGTGCACAAGTTAAGGAAAAAGGTGGGAGGAGAGCGCATAGATGCGAGAAGGGATGAAATATACAACGAGCTGTTTGTATATGACTGCTACTAACTTCTTATGGCTGCAATCCCGTTAACGGGATGATATGACAACAGCCAGTGAAAGTGGAGGGCGCCAAATTCAAACAGAAATCTCATAATTAAAATTGTTCAAACATACATGTATTTTATACCATTTTAATGGTAATCTTGTTGTTAATCCCACCAAAGTGTCCGATTTCAAATAGGCTTTACAGCGAAAGCACCATAAAAGATTGTTAGGTCACCTTAAAATCACAGAAAAACACAGCCATTTTCCCAGCCAAAGACAGGAGTCATAAAAAGCAGAAATAGAGAGAAAATGAATCACTAACCTTTGATCTACATCAGATGACACTCATAGGACTTCATGTTACACAATAGATATATGTTTTGTTCGATAAAGTTCATATTTATATCCAAAAACCTCAGTTTACATTGGCGCCATGTTCAGAAATGCCTCCAAAATATCCGGAGAAATTGCAGAGAGCCACGTCAAATAACATAAACACTCATAAACTTTGATGAAAGATACATGTTTTACATAGAATTAAAGATACACTTGTTCTGAATGCAACCGCTGTGTCAGATTTCAAAAAAGCTTTACGGCAAAAGCACAATATTCAATAACCTGAGAACAGCGTTCCGCTGCAGAAGGAAGCCATACAGTTACCCGCCAAATTGTGCAGTCAACAAAACTCATAAATAGTATTATAAATCTTCACTTGCCTTTGCTGATTTTCGTTGGAATGCACTCCCAGGACTCCCACTTCCACAAGAAATGTTAGTTTTTTTCGGTAATGTCCATCGTTTATGTCCAAATAGCTATTTTTGTTAGCGTGTTTGGTCAACAAATCCAAAGTCAGGAAGCACGTTCACTAAAAGCAGACAATGTCAAAAAGTTCCGTAACAGTCTGTAGAAACATGTCAAACGATGTATTGAATCAATCTTTAGAATTTTTTTAACATAAATCTTCAATAACGTTCCAACCGGAGAATTCCATTGACTTCAAGATGTGCGATGAAACAGAGCTCCCTCTCATGTGAACGCGCATGGTCAGGTCATGGTAGGACCTGACTCATTCCTGTCTCCTTCGGCCCCTCTTCACAGTAGAGGCATCAGACAAGGTTCTACATACTGTTGACATCTAGTGGAAGCCGTAGGAAGTGCAAACAGATCCATATCCCACTGTGTATTCAATAGGGGCTGGGTTGAAAATCCACCAACCTCAGATTTCCCACTTCCTGTTTGGATTTTGCCTGCCATATGAGTT
Source organism: Salvelinus fontinalis (assembly GCF_029448725.1). NCBI lineage: Eukaryota > Metazoa > Chordata > Actinopteri > Salmoniformes > Salmonidae > Salvelinus > Salvelinus fontinalis. The sequence goes on along the minus strand of NC_074690.1, from coordinate 46,752,356 downwards.
CTGTTATACCCACAGACATCATTCAAACAGTTTTAGAAACTTCAGAGTGTTTTCTAATAATATGCATATATTAGCAACTGGGACTGAGGAGCAGGCAGTTTACTATGGGCACCTCTGGGCACCTTTCATCCAAGCTACTCAATACTGCCCCTGCAGCCATAAGAAGTTAAGCCATTTTGCCACAACTTTGGAAGTATGCTTGGGGTCATTGTCCATTTGAAAGACCCATTTGTGACCAAGCTTTAACTTCCTGACTGATGTCTTGAGATGTTGCTTCAATATATCCACATCCTCGCGGTGCCCTCTTTTGTGAAGTGCACCAGTCCCTCATGCAGCAAAGCACTCCGACAACATGATGCTGCCACCCCCGTGCTTCACGGTTGGGATGGTGTTCTTCAGCTTGCAAGCATCCCCCTTTCATCAGACCAGAGGACATATCTCTAAAAGTACGATCTTTGTCCCCATGTGCATTTGCAAACCATAGTCTGTTTTTATGGCAGTTTTGGAGCAGCGGGCTTCTTCCTTGCTGAGTGGCCTTTCAGGTTATGTTGATATAGGACTCGTTTTACTGTGGATATAGCTACTTTTGTACTTGTTTCCTCCAGCATCTTCACAAGGTCCTTTGCTGTTGTTCTGGGATTGATTTGCACTTTTTGCACCAAACTACGTTCATCTCTATGAGACAGAACACGTCTCCTTCCTGAGCGGTATGACGGCTGCGTGGTCCCATGGTGTTCATACTTGCGTACTATTGTTTGTATAGATGAACGTGGTGCCTTCAGGCGTTTGGAATTTGCTCCCAAGGATGAACCGGTCTTGTGGAGGTCTACAATTCTTTTTCTGATGTCTTGGCTGATTTCTCTTGATTTTCCCATGATGTCAAACAGAGGCACTGGGTTTGAAGGTAGGCCTTGAAATACATCCACAGGTACACCTCCAATTGACTCAAATGATGTCAATTAGCCTATCAGAAGCTTCTAAAGCCATGACATTTCTGGAATTTTCTAAGCTGTTTAAAGGCACAGTCAACTTAGTGTGTGTAAACTTCTGACCCACTGGAATTGTGATACAGTGAAATAATCTGTCTGTAAACAATTGTTGGAAAAATTACTTGTCATGCACAAAGTAGATGTCCTAACCGACTTGCCAAAACTATAGTTTGTTAACAAGAAATTTGTGTAGTGGTTGAAAAACGAGTTTTAATGACTCCAACCTAAGTGTATGTAAACTTCCGACTTCAACTGTACATACATTTACACATACAGTACCAGTCAGAAGTTTGGACGCCTACTTTTCAAGAGTTTGTGTAATTTTTAAAAACTTTTTTCTGCTTTGTACATCAGACCAAAGGACAGATTTCCACTGGTCTAATGTCCATTGCTCATTTTTCTTGGCCCAAGAAAGTCTCTTCTTATTGGTGTCCTTTAGTAGTGGTTTCTTTGCAGCAATTCGACCATGAAGGACTAATTTCACGCAGTCTCCTCTGAATAGTTGATGTTGGTCTCTCTGTTACTTGAACTCTGTCTAGAATTTATTTGGGCTGCAATTTGAGGCAGGTAACTCTAATGAACTTGTCCTCTGCAGCAGAGGTAACTCTGGGGCTTCCATTCCCGTTGCGGTCCTCATGAGAGCCAGCTTCATCATAGCGCTTGATGGTTTTTGCGATTGCACTTGAAGAAACATTCAAAGTTCTTGACATTTTACGTATTGACTGACCATGTCTTAAATTTGTGATGGACTTTTGTTTCTCTTAGCTTTTTTCGAGCTGTTCTTACCATAATATAGATTTGGTCTTTAAGAAATAGGGCTATCATCTGTATACCACCCCTACCTTGTCACAACACAACTGATTGGCTCAAACGCATTAAGAAGAAAATGTATTCCACAAATTAATTTAACAAGGTACACCTGTTAATTGAAATGCATTCATGACTACCTCATGAAGCTGGTTGAGATAATGCCAAGACTGAAAAGCTGTCATCAAGGAAAAGGGTGGCTACTTGAAGAATCTAAAATATGAAATATATTTTGATTTCATGCTTTTTTAGTTTACTACATGATTCTATATGTGTTATTTCATAGTTTTGGTGTATTCACTATTAATCTACAATGTAGAAAATAGTAAAAACATAAACCCTGGAATGAGTAGGTGTCAACTTTTGACTGGTACGCGGTATATGTGTATGTACTGTATATCTTTTTATTTAACTAGGCAAGTCAGTTAAGATCAAATTCTTATTTACAATGAAGGGCCAATTGTGCGCTGCCTTATGGTTCTCACAATCACGGCCGGTTATGATACAGCCATGATTGGAATCGAACCAGGATCTGTAGTGATGCCTCTAGCACTAAGATGATGTCCCTTAGACCGCTGCGCCACTCGGGAGCCCAAAATTCAGACCTCTTGACCTTTTCATATTTTGTTACGTTACAGCCTTATTCTAAATTGGATTAAATAATGACAAAGGGAAAACAGGTTTTTAGAAATGTTTGCCTTAACCTAAGTGTTCCGAACCTTTGCTATGAGACTCGAAATTGAGGTCACATGCATGCTGTTTCCATTGATCAACCTTGAGATGTTTCTACAACTTGATTTAAAGTCCCTCTGTGGTAAATTCAATTGATTGGATATGATTTGGAAAGGTACACACCTGTCTATATAAGGTCCCACAGTTGACAGACATGTCAGAGCAAAAACCAAGCCATCGGTCGAAGGAATTGTCCATAGAGCTCCGAGACAGGATTGTGTCGAGGCACAGATCTGGGAAAGGGTACCAAAACATTTCTTTCAGCATTGAAGGTCCCCAAGAACAGTGGCCTCCATTATTATTAAATGGAAGAAGTTTGGAACCACCAAGACTCTTCCTAGAGCTGGCTGCCTGGCCAAACTGAGTAATCGGGGGAGTAGGGCCTTGGTCAGGGAGGTGACCAAGAACCCGATGGTCATTCTGACAGAGTTCCTCTGTGGAGATTGGAGAACCTTTCTGATGGGCAACCATCTCTGCAGCACTCCACCAATCAGGCCTTTATGGTAGAGTAGCCAGACGGAAGCCACTCCTTAGTAAAATGCACATGACAGCCCACTTGAAGTTTGCCAAAAGGCACCTAAAGACTCAAACCATGATTCTCTGGTCTTAAGAAACCAAGATGTAACTTTTTTTTATTTTGTATTTTTACATTTTTTATCCCATTTTCTCCCCAATTTTTCGTGGTATCCAATCGATAGTAATTACTATCTTGTCTCATCGCTACAACTCCCGTACGGGCTCGGAAGAAACGAGGGTCGAAAGCCATGCGTCCTCCGAAGCACAACCCAACCAAGCCGCACTGCTTCTTAACACAGCGCGCCTCCAACCCGGAAGCCAGCCGCATGTGTCGGAGGAAACACCGTGTACCTGGCCCCCTTGGTTAGCGCGCACTGCCCCCGGCCCGCCACAGGAGTCGCTGGAGCGCGATGAGACAAGGATATCCCTACCGGCCAAACCCCCCCCCCTAACCCGGACGACGCTATGCCAATTGTGCGTCGCCCCACGGACCTCCCGGTCGCGGCCGGCTGCGACAGAGCCTGGGCGCGAACCCAGAGACTCTGGTGGCGCAGCTAGCACTGCGATGCATTGCCCTAGACCACTGCGCCACCCGGGAGGTCCAAGATGTAACTTTTTGACCTGAATGCCAAGCGTCACGTCTGGAGGAAACCTGGCACCATCCCTACGGTGAAGCAGGGTGGTGGCAGCATCATGCTGCGTGGATGATTTACAGCATCAGGGACTCTGAGATTGGTCAGGGTTGAGGGAAAGATAAATGGAGCAAAGTACAGAGTGATCCTTGATGAAAACCTGCTTCAGAGCACTCAGGACTTCAGACCGGGGCGAATGGACATCTTCCAACAGGACAACAACCCTAAGCACACAACCAAGACAGCGCAGGAGTGGCTTCGGGACAATTGTCTGAATGTCCCTGGGTGGCCCAGCCAGAGCCCGGACTTGAACCTGATCGAACATCTCTGGAGAGACTTGAAAATAGCTATGCATTATGATATGAGAGAAAGCACTGCTAACTGTGCTTGGCTTTGTACCCTCTCAGTACCTGTCCAGATAGTCATGCATAGCTACTGTATCTAGCTAGCTGGTCCTGCCTCGTTATCGGGCTGGTCGTAAACGCTTGTGTGTGTCACAGCACAGTTGACGATGTCAGGTTGTTGGACTCAGTGAAAGGTCAGGCTGCCTTACACTAATTAGTTATCACCACTCGCCAGCCAGCCATTCTTCAATAGCCTCGTCACAGGCTCTGAAAAACACACACTATAACTGTTCATAATGAACTCAGCCAAGACTGAGCCGCTGCCTTAACAGAACTCACACCCACATACAGTTAGCTGTTCCCAGTTTAGAGAAGGAGTGTATCAGCTAAGAGATCTTGAGGAACGTGGTGGGGCTGAAGGATTACTGAACTCCACTATATGGGGAATAGGGTGTCAAATGTGAGATGCAGTTGCTGTGCTGACCGGTTGTGTTGCTGTGTCTACTGTCCTCCCAGGTGACCCGTGTACAGTATCGTCTCAGCTGGAGATGGAGGAAGCCCTGAGGCTCTATGAACTCAATAAAGACTCTGAACTCATCATCCATGGTAACATGACCTTCAGTTCTATTCAATAAACATTTATTTATACCCAAGGGGAAATCATTCCTTGCCTGACAGTGCAGTGATAATGCAGACAACATAATACATACATTGGCCTTGCATTCAATTCAATAAGTTTTTAAGTTTATCCTCAGTGCAGACACACATTAAACAACAGACAACTTGAGAACGTTCACCTTCCATTACATTCAATTCATGGTATTAATTGAATAAATAAGAATGTTGGCTGCTGGGCTGACATTGCAGACAACATAATGTATACATAACAAACATGAATCACTCTGTCTGCTACACTGATCCTATCCATCTGCTAGCGAGGCAAACATCAGGTAGCCTCACAATAACCAGGAACTAGTCATGGGTTTACCGAGTAGCCTGTTAACGAGTGCAATTTGGATATCCTTAATCAACACCGGATAGAGGGGAGGGTGACAGGTTAAGAGCAAGGTGAAGGTCACAGTAGAGGAAGTGAGGGAGTTGGGGGAAGGGCACAGGGGGGTGCTAAGTCTGCTAGTTAATGATGGCGCATCCACCACTCACCTCTGGCACACGCACTTGTGTGATGTAGGGACTGCGATGTTGTAGTCCTAATGCTGTTATTTCCCTTTCCTCTCAGTGTTTCCTTGTGTCCCAGAGAAGCCTGGCATGCCCTGTCCAGGAGAGGACAGTAAGTCTACAACTACTTGTCCCTTTTTCTCTTATATCCGTATCATTGTTTTCTGAAGATGGGGAGTTTCTTTCTGACACACACACATTATCCTGTAACCCCTGTTTCTTGCTCCTCCAGAGTCTATATATCGTCGTGGGGCGAGACGCTGGAGGAAGCTCTACTACGCCAGTGGCCATGCCTTCCAGGCAAAACGCTTCAACAGGGTGAGCTACCTTTTCTATCCGTCTCTTTCTCTATATTCCACTCTTTGTTCCTCTTTGTCTCTATCTCCCCCTCTCTCTATATATACATTGTGGTTCTTCCTTTAAAAGTTCCGTCATACCGCTACTCCACAACTTGCGGAATGGTATGTATGGCATGGAGTTCATGACGTCATAGTATTTTACTGTTAGCCATTGTTGCTAGTTTGACAACTGGAGGGCATCTTTGAGAAGCTACGTTATTGAAATGACATGGAGCTGTAGGCCTAAGAGTCCTGTTTACTGTAGCTGTTTTAGCTTAACTTATTGGCATCAAGGCCTACATCATTATACTGTATATCAATCAATCATTTATTCATTTGTGTGGTCATTACACAGGATGAAAGTCACCTGTGTCTTTAAAAAGTCAAGCATTTTAGTTATAAAACCAAATAACAAAGATAGCCTTGAATAATTAAACAGTGAATAAACCGCAACATTTCGGCTAAAGCAATTTAATTCATGAATGCATTTGACTGTTTTTAATATTGACTGTACTAGAGACTTTAATACCTTTTTTTGTAGGAACATACTATACAGTGCATTCGGAAGATATTCAGACCCCTTGATTTTTTAAAACATTTTGTTACGTTACAGCCTTATTCTAAAATGGATTAAACTGTTTCCCCTCATCAATCTACACACAACTCCCATAATGACAAAGCAAAAACAGGTTTAATTAAAAAAAAATATATATATGGAAATATGACATACGTAAGTATTCAGACCCTTTACTCAGTATGTTGTTGAAGCCCCTTTGGCAGCGATTACAACCTCAAGTCAAATCAAATGTATTTGTCACATGCGCTGAATACAACAGTTAAATGCTTACTTACAAGCTCTTAACCAACAATGCGGTTTTAAGAAAATCCCTAAGAAAGTAAGAGAGAAGAATAACAGATAATTAAAGAGCAGCAGTAAATAACAATCGCGGGGATATATACGGGGGTACCGGTACAATGTGTCAATGTGCGGGGGGCACCGGTGTCGAGGTAATTATGTACTTGTAGGTTGAGTTTTAAAGTGGTTATGCATAGATAATAACGAGCAGCGTGGGGGACGTTCTGGGTAGCCATTTGATTAGCTGTTCAGGAGTCTTATGGCTTGTGGGTAGAAGCTGTTTAGAAGCCTCTTGGACCCAGACCTCTTGGACCGCTTGCCATGCGGTAGCAGAGAGAACACCCTATGACTAGGGTGGCTGGAGTCTTTGACACATTTTTAGGGGCTTCCTTTGACACTGCCTGGTATAGAGGACCTGGACAGCAGGAAGCTTGGCCGATTTCATAACAATCGGTAATCTGCCTTTCTGGATGCCGATTTACATTGCAGTCCACGAGAAGACTGCGTGGCAGGCTGACCACCTGTTACGCGAGTGCAGCATGAAAAGGACCTTGTGGCTGCAAGGAGCCAAGGTAAGTTGCTAGCTAGCATTACACTTATCTTATCAAAAACAATCAATCCTCACATAATCACTAGTTAACTACACATGGTTGATGATATTAGTAGGTTAACTAGCTTGTTCTGCTTTGCATATAATCAATGCGGTGCCTGTTAATTTGGCATCGAATCACAGCCTACTTCAACTTTGCCAAAAGAGTGATGATTTAACAATAGCGCATTCGCGAAAAAGCTGAATCGTTGCAGTATTGTACCTAGGTTAGGAGAGTTCAATCTCAAGAGTTCAATCTTGATTACATCAGAACAGAGAATCTTGTTTCTCATGGTCTGAGAGTCTTTAGAGCCCGGTTGGAGTTTGCCAAAAGGAACGTCTTTTTCTTCTGAGGAGTGGCTTCTGTCTGGCCACTACCAAGAAGGCCTGATTTGGTGGAGTGTTGCAGAGATGGTTGTCGTTCTGGAAGGTTCTGCCATCAACACAAGAACTCTGGAGCTCTGTCAGAATGACCATCGGGTTTTTGGTCACCTCCCTGACCAAGGCCCTTCTTCCCCGATTGCTCAGTTTGCTCATACTTCTTCCATTTAAGAATGAGGGAGGCCACTGGGTTCTTGGGGATCTTCAATGCTGCAGACATTTTTTTGGTACCCTTCCCCAGATTTGTGCCCAACACAATCCTGTCTCGGAGCTCTACGGACTATTCCTTCGACCTCATGGCTTGGTTTTTGCTCTGACATGCACTGTCAACTGTGGGACCTCATATAGACAGGTGTTTGCCTTCCCAAATCATCACGAATTAATTGAATTTACCCCAGGGTCTGATTACTTACGTAAATAAGGTTTTTTTATACATTTGCAGAAATTTCTAAACCTGTATTCGCTTTGTCATTATGGGGTGTTGTGTGTAGATTAAGAAATAAGTGTATCAATTTTTTTGTTTAAATTAATGTAAAAAAAAATAATTTTTTACCCTTTATTTAACTAGGCAAGTCGGTTGAACAATTTCTTATTTACAATGACGGCCTAGCCCTGCCAAACCCAGATGACGCTGGGCCAATTGTGCGCCGCCCTATGGGACGCCCAATCACAGCCGGGTGTTATTATTCAGGCTGTAACGTGACACATTGTGGAAAAAGTTAACGGGTCTGAATATTTTCCCGAATTCATTGTATGAGATTGATTATATTTTTTTGTTAATTATTATTGTAGTTGTTGTGCTGTTTATACTGTCAGAAATGTAGCTTCATTAAATTGACCAATATTATGGTCTTTCTATTCCAAGAAAAAATGCATTTTACAGTAGCCTATGTAGGCCTCAAGCTTCCGTTATGAAAAGATGGCGTTGTACAACGTGATCGGTCGGGAGTAGGCCTAGGTTACTAAGCGACTGCGAGTGAAGAGCAAAATAATCCAAACATTTCCACACCCTAATTGTAGGCTAACCAATACCCAAACAAAGATTCATTGACAAGAAAAATCAGGTTTATGAAGACCAGTCCCCATGCTTGCTTCAAATCCTATTATGACTGTGGGGTGTTTCAGTAAGCAGCAATTTTATGGCTGCGGTTGATTTGCCCACTATATTCCAATATGTATTGTATTCAGTGATATTTATTCCCATAGTAATTTGTTACGGATCCATCCAGATGTGGTTAGAAAACAGTGCATGTGGTGGGCTATGCAGAGAGATTGGTGAAGTGACATGCCTTGCAAAGGTCCGTTAAAGTCCCTAAACTCAGCAAGAGTCTATTGTCCTGCTGATAGCCCATCAATGGTGGATGGATTCTTTTGTACTCTAATTTATTGGAAAGGCTGCTAAACCATTTACACCTGGCCCACAGCTTTGTTGCGTCCTCACAGTACATTTACATTACATTTAAGTCATTTAGCAGACGCTCTTATCCAGAGCGACTTACAAGTACATACATTCATACTTTTTTTGTACTGGCCCCCCGTGGGAATCGAACCCACAACCCTGGCGTTGCAAGCGCCATGCTCTACCAACTGAGCTACACGGGACGTACAGTACAGTGCACTTTCACTCCATTCACCGCTTGGCAATGGACACATTTTTCTTTCTATTATCTATTCGGTAACATTCCACACGTCAATGTAGTAAACAAAACCTATATGAAATAGCTCAGGTCTTGAATATATGTGAAACTTTATTTAAAAATGTATTTTGGTGACAAAGGCTTTAGGGCTAAGCCATCAACTTGTTAATTTAGCAGACATCACTTGCGTAGTCAACACATACAGTACCAGTCAAAAGTTTGGACACTCCTACTCATTCCAAGGTTTTTATTTTTACTATTTCCTACATTGTAGAATAATAGTGAAGACATCAAAACTATGAAATAACACATAGGGAGTGACACACCAACAAAGTGTTAAACAAATCAATAAACTTTTTAAATTTGAGATTCTTCAAATAGCCACACTTTGTCTTGATGACAGCTTTGCACACTCTTGGCATTCTCTCAACCACCTTCATGGGGTTGTCACCTGGAATGCATTTCAATTTACCGGTTTTCCTTGTTAAAAGTTCATTTGTGGAATTTCTTTCCTCAATGTGTTTGAGCCAATCAGTTGTCTTGTGATAAGGTAGGTTGGTATACAAAAGATAGCCCTATTTGGTAAAAGACATGTCCATATTATGACAAGAACAGCTCAAATAAGCAAAGAGAAACGACAGACTACTTTAAGACATGAAGGTCAGTACATCCGGAAAATGTCAAGAACTTTGAATGTTTCTTCAACTGCAGTCGCAAAAACCAAGCACTATGATGAAATTGGCTCTGAGGACCGCCACAGGAAAGGAAGACCCAGAGTTTTTACATTTTTTAATTTAAGCAGGTAAAACCCATTGAGGTTAAAAACCTATTTTGCGAGGGTGACCTGGCAAGAAGGCATAACAGGGAAATAGCAGCGTGTCCATAAAACATTACAGAAAAATACAGTATACACACAAAAGACAGTGTCACAAGTTAGATACAATTGAAAATTAGGGAAAAATGCAGTTTTCACAAACAGTATTGTCTATCAGAGTCTTAAACAGGCAAAGACACTAACTCCCCTCACTTTAAAATCTTCTGAAGCATGTTCCAGGATGAAGGGGCATTATGGGAAAAATATTGTCTCCCCATCTCAGTTTCTTGCCTTAGGAACAGACAAGGGACTGAACGAAGACTATTTTGAGTGACGGATTTGATCAGTAAAGAACAGAGAGACAAAGGGAGTTGTCCCATCAATGCTTTGTACACAAAAGTGTACCAGTGCTTTAGCCTCCTGGTGGAGAGACAGGTCCATTGCACCATAGCATACAAATCACAGTGATGGGTCAGTGATCTAGCATTTGTAATAAATCTTAAACCACCATGATACACTGTGCCCTGAGTTTAAGGTACTTGCTGAGGCCTGCATATATATAATATCACTATAATCCAGCACTGATTAAAAATAAAAAGAAGTGCTTTGAACAATATATTTTCTGACTAACATTGAAAAGCAAGATTTGTTCCTGTAATATAAATCCAATTTCAACTTCAGTTTCTTGGTCAAGGTATCAATGTGCTGTTTAAAATTACATTTTTCATCTAACCAAATCCTAAGATACTTATAGGAGGTGACCCTATCAATATGCTGGGCTGTTATAGTTAAAATCTTCAAGTGACTCCATCTGTTAACTTTCAGGGAAGAGAAAAGCATAAACTTTGTTTTCCTTTCATTTAAGTACAAGTTTCAATTGGAAAAGCTGCCTTTTAATAACATCAAAGGCCAACTGTAAGTCCTGAAAAGCCTCAATATTAGACGTGCTAGAATAAATAATTGTGTCATCAGCATACAAATGGAGATTTGCAGAGTCAACCGTCTACCCTAATATAATTTATATACAGTGTAAAAAGGATCTGACCTAAAATTGAGCCCTGGGGACTCCTTTTGTAAGCCTTCGTAACTCAGAGTTCATATCCTCCTGTGCTACACACTGTGTTCTGTCAGAAATGTAGTTTTGGAACCAATCCAATGCATCAACACTTAAACCAACCTTTTTTAGTCGATACAACAGCAGGGCATGGTCAACAGTGTCGAAGGCCAACAACATGGCATGGTCAACAGTGTCCAAGGCCTTCGATAAGTCAATAAAAAGTGAAACAGTTATTTTTCTTGTCCTGAGCATCTAGAATGTCACCTACAAACTTACTTCCAGCAGTAATTGTACTATGCTTGGCTCTAAAACCCGACTGGAATTGAGAACTGATTTATTGTAAAGAAAGTCTTTCAACTGTGAGTTCACCAGGTTTTCCAAAACCTATGCCAGTGCCGACAGTTTAGATATGGGACGATAATTATGCAACAGGGAACGATCTCCACCTTTTATGTATAGGCTACTTTCCAGACTTTTGGAATGGTATTACTCGCCAATGAAAGATTTTAATATACGAGTGAGAGGGGCAGCAATGATCTCTGCAGCAAATTTTTTTTTAAATATAGGTTTAATTCATCCGGGCCAATCTCGGTAGATTGAAATAAATGACTCATAGAACGGCATGTGGCAGTTTCATTCACAGCCTCATTTGAGATGTTTGGAAGGAGTTCATCAAATACATGCCCAGCTTGAGTAAAATGCTCATTAAAACCTGTTGAGGACAGAGGGCGCTGTTTTCACTTTGGGGGGAAATTGTGCCCAATTTAAACGGCCTCATACTCAATTCTTGCTCGTACAATATGCATATTATTATTACTATTGGATAGAAAACACTCTCTAGTTTCTAAAACCGTTTGAATTATATCTGTGAGTAAAACAGAACTCCTTTTGCAGCAAACTTCCTGACAGGAAGTGGAAAATCTGAAATAGATGCACTGTTCTAGGGCCTGCCTATTAATGTCCTTGATATTTATTAGTATAGATGCACTTCATACGTCTTCCACTAGATGTCGACAAGCAGTGAGAGAAGAAATTGAGTGTGTAACTTGATCTGGGCTCGAATTATAGCTCTTGGCATGACGTGTCACCAGTTTCCTGTTTTCTGGAGAGCGCGAGCAGGGACCTGGATTTGCCTTCTGATAAGCTGCCGTTATGGACGGCTAATATCTCCGGCTTTGATTTTATTTGATGCATGTGACAATATCATCGTAAAGTATGTTTTTTCAATATAGTTTAATCAGATTATTGAAATTTTTTCGGGAGTTTTGCCGTGTTCCGTTCTCTGAGTTTGTTTACGATGGAGAGATTCGCGCCACTTGGCAAGTGTGCTTGCTAAATCGAGAGGGAAAAAGGCCGTTCTAAATCCAAACGCAAGTCGTTTGCGCCCAGCTTTTGGGTACTCTCTCGCTATACCTAAGCTGGATGTCGTAATGAAGTTATTTTTAGAATTCTAACACGGCGATTGCATTAAGAACTAGTGTATCTATCATTTCCTATACAACATGTATTTTTTAGTTACGTTTATGAATAGTTATTTGGTCAGAATATGTGTGTCAGAAAAATATCCGGACGTTGTGGGAAAAAGATGCTACGTTAGCACAATGTATAACCACTGATTTCAGCTCTAAATATGCACATTTTCGAACAAAACGTATGTATAACCTGATGTTATAGGACTGTCATCTGATGAAGCTTATCAAGGTTAGTCAATTCTATATCTTTTGCTGGTTTGTTACGATCGCTAACTTTTGCTACTGGGGAATGGCTTGTGTTTCTGGCTATTGTGGTAAGCTAATATAACGCTATATTGTGTTTTCGCTGTAAAACACTTAAGAAATCGGAAATATTTGCTGGATTCACAAGATGCTTGTCTTTCATTTGCTGTACACTATGTATTTTTCAGAAATAATTTATGATGAGTATTTAGGTATTTGACGTTGGTGTCTAATTATTCTGGCTGCTTTCGGTGCAATTTCTGATTGTAGCTGCAATGTAAACTATGATTTATACCTGAAATATGCACATTTTTCGAACAAAACATAGATTTATTGAATAACATGTTATAAGACTGTCATCTGATGAAGTTGTTTGTTGGTTAGTTTGGTTGGTTCTTGGTTAGTTAGGTTGGCTTTGTGCATGCTACCTGTGCTGTGAAAAATGTCTGTCCTTTTTTGTATTTGGTGGTGAGCTAACATAAATATACGTGCTGTTTTCGACTGTAAAACATTTTAAAAATCGGACATGTTGGCTGGATTCACAAGATGTGTACCTTTTTATTTGCTGTATTGGACTTGTTAATGTGTGAAAGTTAAATATTTCTAAAAAATATATTTTGAATTTCGAGCTCTGCCTTTTCAGTGGAATGTGGGAGGAGTTCCGCTGGCGGAAGGCCAGAGCCACACAGGTTAAACATGTCAAGCAGTTTATTATTGTCAGTCACATCCATTGAATTTGAGGTCAATTTCAGCGGAAGGCCAGAGGAGTTTGTGTTAGCATTCATGGATTTAATGGTTTTTCCATCAATTCTTCGGGGTTATTGAGGTTGGCCTTGGTAGATTCGTAATAGAAGCTAGATTTGCATTTCCGTATTAACAAGACACACTTATTTTTCAGTGCCCTGAATAACTGCCATTCTGTCTGGGAATTACCCTTTCTGGCTTAGGCCCATTTGTGTATTTCTGGATCAAATCCGATAATTCCCCTGTAAACCAGGGGTTGTCTCTACCTCTTACCCGGTACTTTTTTGAGAGGGGCGTGTTTATCACAGATAGTATAAAACACAATGAGAATGCCTCTTCGATATCTGGAATAGGCGCAATCCTATCCCAGTTCACAGAACTGCGTAAAAGTTTGTTTGACTATGAAGCGAGAGGGCACTTTGGGGTCTGCATGCAAGCAACTGCACAATGATCACTTAAATCATTAGCGAAAATCCCAACGGCCGAGTATTTATGCGGATTGTTTGTTAGAATAACATCAATAAGTGTTGACTTAGAGATGTCTTTTGGATTGAGTCTTGTAACCGCATTTATAATTTGAGTGAAATGTAATGTATTGCACAGTCCTCTTATGGCCTCTGAGTTTGGAGATAACCAATCCCATTCTAAATCGCCCATGAGGACCATTTAATTCCCCCCCCCCCCCACCCCCAACCACGCATCAGTACAGCCAGAGAATCCAGGGATTCTACTTTTGCAGATGGAGGTCTATAACATCCTATCAAATCTAAGTTCACAGCTTTTGATAACTGCAGCTTCAATGCTAAAAACTCAAACTGTTTTGGTTTAGGTAAAGACCTTAGTTCAGTAACCACATTTGTCTTTAATATAAATGGCTGTACCTCCCCCTTACTTTGTTGGTCACATCGATAAACATAACTATCCAAGCCTATAGACTGATTTTAGAATAGATTTATTAAGCCAGGTCTCGGACAGTACTAAGACATCTGGGTCAGCAGTGTGAATCCAGACTTTTATCATGTCCAATTTCGGCATAGAGGGGCTATCCCTCTTTCACACTGTGGTAAATAAAGCCAGTTTATTATTTAGAATAATTTCTGTTTTAGAGGGGGTGAAATCAAAATACCACTGTGCCTATTTTTTGAAAATTGTCAGTGTACATGTCAAGTGTAATTGCGCAATTGTATTTACCCATGTTCTCTCTCAACTCCGGGACCACCTGCCAGGTCATTTTTTTGTTATTGCCTGATACAGGACTCTAGTGCCAGAGAAGAGAGACTCTCTGACTTAAACATTCAAACCTCCATTAATTTACGAAAGGATCGTCAATTTGTGCCACAGTTTAGATACCGATACGTCAGCATTCTAACTCCCCCTTGTGATAGTGTGGTGCAATGATGCAGTTTACCACAGCCTGCCACAAATGGTCATAGGCTCTAAACTTTTGAGGAACCACTGTATATACTGTATATACCTCTCTTCCTTCACTTTCTCGCTCTTCGTCTCTGTTTCCCTCTATCTCTTTGTCTCTCTTTCTCTCTAAAGGTTTGTTTTCTTTGTCTTCCAGAGAGCTCACTGCGCCATCTGCACAGACCGTATCTGGGGTCTGGGGAGACAGGGTTACAAATGCATCAACTGCAAACTGCTGGTCCACAAGAAGTGTCACAAACTGGTCACCGTGGAGTGTGGCCGACAGATGATACAGGTGAGGAACAGCGAGCGGTCAGTGCCGTCTCTTATACTTAGTGCCCAGAGTTTTACCTTGGTCTTTTCACGTGACCTGTCCCGGAAAACTCTGGGCCCTACACATATTGTATTTTCATTAAGAAAGGACTGAGACACACTATTTCTCAACGTGTCCTCTTACACTCTCTCGCTCTCCATCTCGCTCTCTTTCTAGGAGCCTATCATGGGGCCTGATAGAGGGGCCTCCCTCACTCCATTAGACCAATCAGAACAGACAGGTAACACACACACACACACACAAACACACTTCCTTTTTAAGGAAAACTAGCCCTGGTGGGTTAAGATCCTCATAAACAATCAGACATTTTGACACAATTAATTCTTTCTTTAGACCGTGTCCCTAGACCTGAGTCACTAAGCTAGATCCAGTAGGACTAAGACAGCCTTGAGGCCTGTCAGGTGCTCTACTGGTGGCTGACTGAATTAGAACGTTTAAAGGAGAAGTTTACCCAAAAACGCAGAAACTCCCAATTGATACCATACATTGAAACTAGTTCAGTGGAGTTTGCCATCTCCCCCTCTCTATCCCTGTACTAAAACGTCTGCAAAAACAGATCACGTGACTCATTACGTTGTTAGAAATGTCACTGTTTTCACTGTAAATACTACTGCAGCCAACTTTGCATTGCTGCATGGGGACAGAATGGATATTTAAAGATAGAGCTCTTGCTACTGTATTTCCATGGACTGGATCTGGCGCAGTGCCAAAATACAAAGGCTCGTTTAAGAAAAGACAGCCACAAAACCAGCGTGCGGAGGTATGTAACCTAGCCAGATTCTTGACATTCGAGGTGTTCTTATTATGTTATTACCATTGCACCATAACATGTAGACACATTGGCCTAGGTGCTCTACAGATTAGCACAGCCGGTTCCCAAACTAGGGGACGAGACCCCGTGTGGGGTTGCCTGATATGAAAATGGGGTCACGGGATAATTTCCAAAATCCAGAGAAGATAAAAAAGAAGATGTACAAAAAAATGTAGATTATAATATCGTCTTTGTATCTCAAAATCATTAATGTGGTTAACCTTAAAAAATCGAAATAAATGATTCTAATCTAAAAGATAAAATTCAACCAGAGTGCACTTAGATCATGGGAAAATTCGGTGAATGGCTAGGCCCGCTACAATAAGAAACAACATACTATCGCAGAGACTTTGATCATTATTACCGGCCGCAATTGATATGGTGAAAGCAGGCGCACAGAAACTCACATCAATACCTTTGTCAAACAACACTGTTAAACAAGTCATTCTTGCTATTGCTAGCAAACAAGCGGAAACGCAGACTGAATGACTTAAACTCCTCAGCGTATGCTCTCTAAATGGACTTTAGTTGTGAGGGCATAGATGCCCATGCATTGAATTTAGTTTACTATACATGTCGGGGGGATGCTATTCACGAGGATATTTGTAGTTGTTGATATTTAGTTATCTACTTTGTATAATTAATCTGTTACGCTGTCTTAACTTCTCTGCTGAAAAAAACCCTGAATCTGTGAATAAGGGAATAACGTGCAGTTTCTCCGTAGCAGGGATTCCTCCGAGAGAGCACATGCACAGTTGTTACCCATCTCCGTTGCTGTGGCAGTTGGCTACATTTAATAATCCAAATGTTTTTGGTGTAAAAGTACACATTTCTTGACTCAAAACCGATAGTACTTTTGACAGAAATAGCTCATTTGGCCGTACGCTGTCAATAAAACAACAAATGTGTCCACATTTTGCGTATTTGTGAATCATGAATTCACTGGCAACAGAGCAGAAAAGGCCTGCACCGTCACAGAGCTGGGGAGGGCAACCACCCCTGGACTAGTGTCAATGTATGGAACCACTTGGGAGTTTCTGGAATTTGGGTAAACTTCTCCTTTAACATTCACACTATTAACCATTCTGTATCCCCCTCTCAGACCTGCCAACCTGCACGCATTTTGCGTACCATGCACGCAATTTGAGGTCGAAGTACGGAATACGGAAAGATAGGCTTCTAGTTGAAGGGGCTGCATGAGACCTGCAGGTCCCAACAGAGATCATTGCGGTCAAGGTTATTTGGAAACAGTAGTCTTTCTGCCGTGTATGTTAGACCTACCTCTTGTATCAAAAGCACATCTGTGTCGCAGTATTCGCACACTTTGCACTTTTCCTTTCATGTTAAACACTATTGTATACAGAGTGAGGCCATGCAACTTATACGCACATTTTTACTCCTGAACTTATTTAGGCTTTCCTTAACAAAGGGGTTGAATACATATTGACTCCAGACATTTCAGCGTTACATTTTTTATTCATACATTTTTTTTTTTTTACTTAAAAACATAATTCCACTGATATTATGGGGTGTTCTGTGTGTAGGCCAGTGATGACAAATATCAATTGAATCCATTTTAAATCTCAGGCTGTAAAACAACAAAATGTGTAAAAAGTCAAGGGGTGTAAAAAGTCAAGGGATGTGAATACTTTCAGAAGCTACTGTAGCTACAGCGTTTAGTCCCCGAAGCAATTCCACTTTCTTGCCCACACATACTTTGACCTCGGTAGTAAGCACGAGCACATTGACCAACAAGGAAATGTGCGGTGTTGCAGTAGTTCAGTGCGTGCTGCTGCGTGGATGGATACAGACATGGCAGAGAAAGCTGTTCCGCGAATTCCGTCCTTCACAGAAAGCTATGTTGGACTGTTAAAGATTAGCAGGCGTATGTTATTGATAGAGCTGTGTCAACAGTAGGCTGCTAATGATGTGATAATAGTCAGTTCACCAATTAACAAGGCATGTTGAATGAATGGTAGCCAATTACCAAGTACCCTTAAGTCTATAGCCTACCATTCTTACTGAGGCAGTCTTCTGCCAACATCATTAGGGTTTAAAAGGTGCGGTGTGGGTGTCACACGCACCGTTGAGGGGTCCGCGGCGCTGGGGGTGCCGCTGAAGTGGTACTCATAAAAATGATTCAATGTTGGCAGGTCTGCCCTCTAGTGTCTGGGAGGATATGTGACTGCTCCTGCTTTCTTTCTCCCCCCATCTGTCACTCTCTCTTTGTCATTTTCTCTGTCACTCTCGCTCTCTCAGGTCCTCAGAACAGAGATTCTAGTGAGAGTCTAAACTACAACGGAGAAGAGAAAGAGGTGAGGAAGATGGACTGCGATTGTGTGTGAGTGAGAGAAGTGTGTTTGCTGCCAACGTTGTTGTAAGGGAGAGTGATGGCCACCTGTCTATTTGTCTCACGTCAGTTTTTGTCTCTCCCTCTGTCTGCCTGTCCGTTTGATCTCATGCCTATTTCTGTCCATCCCTCCGTCCTGTAGGCGCGCAGCAGCAGAGACACGGGGAAGTCAGCGTCAAGTCTGGGTCTGGTGGACTTTGACCTGCTGAGGGTGATCGGGCGGGGCAGCTACGCGAAGGTCCTGCTGGTCCGACTCAAGAAGACTGAGAGGATCTACGCCATGAAGGTGGTCAAGAAGGAGCTGGTCAACGACGATGAGGTAAACACACACAGACGGAGTGACACATGCGCGCGCACACACACTCTGAAGAAACACACACACTCGGTCTGACACGTTGACAGGCGCTACCTGATCAATCAGCTGTGCCATCCGTCCTCTCTGTCTGAGAGGCTGCTCTGTCCTGACCTATTGTTACCTGTCTGTCAATCGAGATCTGTCAACACCACTCGCTCACTCTTGTCACATCCACTCTTTCACTCTGTCTGTCTGTTCTCTTCAGATAGCTGCCTGGTTATGTCTGCTTATTTAGCTTTTTTAAGTGTTTGATATGATTTTAAGTCCACAAATTTCCAAATGCATCCTGTGTGTGTTATTCCCGGGTGTTGTAGGACATTGACTGGGTCCAGACAGAGAAGCACGTGTTTGAGCAGGCATCCAACCACCCATTCCTAGTTGGGCTTCACTCCTGTTTCCAGACTGAGAGCAGACTGTTCTTTGTCATAGAGTATGTAAACGGAGGAGACCTGATGTTCCACATGCAGAGACAGAGGAAGCTACCTGAGGAACACGCCAGGTTTGAACAATGATGTCTTGCTATGTTGTTCACTAGGGTACGCAACAGAACTTTTTGCAATTTGAAAATCCTGGTAGTCCCTTCTTGTTTTAGCACATTTTCTTCTGTTTGTGGTCTCTAACACCCGTAAATTCGACTGATGAAGAGCTTGGTGATTAGTTGTGTAGCTCTTAGGCAGTGATGTATCTGTGTGTATGAGTCTGACCGGTTCTTTTCCATCTCTCTCTTTGTCAGGTTTTACTCAGCAGAGATCAGCTTGGCGTTGAACTACCTCCATGAGAGAGGCATCATCTACAGAGACCTCAAACTGGACAACGTGCTGCTGGAGTCCGAGGGACACATCAAACTCACTGACTATGGCATGTGCAAGGTGGGTGTTGGGGGGGTCTGTCCGTGCGCGTGCTTATGCCTGTGTGTTTCTGTATCTTTTTTTGTGTTTTGTGGCGGATGAATCAGAATTAGTTGGGTAACATAGATAATTAAGATGTTTCATTGACATAATATGCTTATGTGAGATACTTGTCATTAGAATGTATCCTTTTGGACTATAGTGTTGGCAGTGTCACTTTTCCCTCAGCTAGGGCTCAGTCACTTGGGGCCCAGAGAGGGGAGAGGTCAGGCTTGTCTTTCACATGTCCCTGGTGCTATGCAGAATATCAGAAAGGGAAGAGGACAGAATGGAACATTGTCTTCATATGTGAATGTGTCTTTACCTATTCTTAAACCATGTGAAGGGATGGTGTGATTAATGGGGAACTAATTACTTGTCTCCACAATGCCTGTGTGCCAGTCACTCCCTCCTTTTCCCATTGGGGGGAGGTGTATGTCAGTGTCTGGAAACATTGTATGTCCTCTCTGATGTTGCACTTATGCTGGGATAGTGTATGACCTAGAGGCTCATTCCCCTCAGTGAGCTTGTCCAGGAGTGGGGTCAAGACCCCTCTTGAGATGGGAGTATCTAGAGTTGATAATTGATATATGCCATTGGAGGAGTTGGTGTTTTTGTACTATGAAGTACCAGGAACGAGATTAGAACCTCGTCTGAGGGACCAAACTCAACGATAATTAATAGTGAATGTTATCTGGCTGCGGGATACTCCTTTCTTAAGAAAAAGTCTTTCTTTGTGAACTGTTCCTAAGATCTGTGGTTCGTCAGTGTAAGTTGAGAGGGGTGTATCTTGGCTATAAAAGATCTTTGTACTTTTCTGTTGGTACTTTTTCAATGGTTCATTAGAGATGGCGCATCATTGAAAGTCAAAAATGCTATTGCAAAGCTCTTATTAAAAAAAAGATGTAGTTTAAGTATAACTCTGACTGGTGTGTGATGTTTGTAATTCTCCTCATTTGGTAAAGCAGAAAAATGGCACCACAGTGCGCGCGTGTATTAATGCCATGTAAAGCTCTGAGGTGTTTGTGTGTTAATGCCTCTATGCTATGAGATGTGTGTGCTGACTGTTGTGCTCCCTGTGCTCTGTAGGAGGGCTTGAGGCCAGGAGACACCACCAGTACATTCTGTGGAACCCCCAACTACATCGCCCCCGAGATACTAAGAGGAGAGGACTATGGTAAGACTGTCTGCTCCAAATAATGCACATTTGCTTCAGATTCAGAAGCAGAAGACTATATTATTCGCATGTCGTTATAGATATCCACGCTCATCCTCGTTTGCACACTACGAGAATGTTATCTTATGTGTGTTTATATTGAAATGTAAGGCTAAGGCATTTGAATGACTTTCTATCAATTGTGTGGGTTCAGGTTTCAGTGTGGACTGGTGGGCGCTGGGGGTGCTGATGTTTGAGATGATGGCTGGACGGTCGCCCTTCGACATCGTAGGGAGCTCCGACAACCCAGACCAGAACACTGAAGACTACCTCTTCCAAGGTAACACACACACACCATACTTCAAACTACTTTGTATTCTTGTATTTTTATTTAACCTTTATTTAACTAGGCAGTCAATTAAGAACAAATTCTTACTTACAATGACGGCCTGGCAAAAGGCAAAAGGCCTCCTGCGGGGATGGGGGCTGGGATTAAAAATAAATAATATTAAAATATAGGACAAAACACATCACGACAAGAGACAACACAAAGAGATACCTAAGACGACAACATAGCAAGGCAGCAACACATGACAACACAGCATGGTAGCAACACAACATGACCACAACATGGCAGCAGCACAAAAAAATGGTACAAACATTATTGGGCACAGACAGCAGCACAAAGGGCAAGAAGGTAGAGACAACAATACATCACACAAAGCAGCCACAACTGTCAGTAAGAGTGTCCATGATTGAGTCTTTGAATGAAGAGATGGAGATAAAACTGTCCAGTTTGAGTGTTTGTTGCAGATCATTCCAGTCGTTAGCTGCAGCGAACTGAAAAGACAAGCTGGGGTGAAAGAGGAGCGATTACAATAGAGGAAACCTAGTCTAGATTTAACCTTAGCCTGTAGCTTTGATATGTGCTGAGAGAAGGACAGTGCACCATCTAGCTGTACTCCCAAGTACCTGTGACTACCTCAAGCTCTAAACCCTCAGAGGTAGTAATAACACCGGTGGGGAGAGGGGCATGAGACAGATCAAAGTAACACTCACACACATCTCTATATAACAGCTGACCTACTGGATGGCTGGGTCCTATTCTCTAGTACCCTACTCTCCAACGAGCTTGCACTTGTTCACTTCCTGGGAGTGCGCTAGGATAATGTGTGTCTAAATATGACTTTGTTTCCTTGTTAGTTAGGTCCTAACTAAGTAACTGTTTCAATAAATAACAGGACTAATATCCTCTGTCTCCTCTCTGTAGTAATATTGGAAAAACAGATCAGGATTCCTCGGTCGTTGTCAGTCAAAGCTGCCAGCGTTCTCAAGGGCTTCCTCAACAAGGTAACACACACACACACACACACACACACACACACACACACACACACACACACACTTCAATCCTAACAAGGTCATGTCACGTTGCCCTCTGACCATGATGTAATGAACCTTTATTCTCCTTTTCCTTCCTCTCTCCATCCTCCTTCCCTCTCCTCGTCTGTCTCATATCTATGCTCTTGAACTCCTTGTTTATCTATCCCTCCTCTCTCTCCCCTCTTTCCCTCCTTCCCTGTCTCTCTCTCTCTCTCTTTTCCCAGGAACCTAAGGAGAGGCTAGGCTGTCATCCCCAGACGGGCTTTGCTGACATCATGGGTCATCCCTTCTTCCGAAACGTAGACTGGGACCTTGTGAGTCATTGTCTTCTATCTCTCGCTGCCCTCTCTTCTATCTCTCTCTTTAATGCAACTCTGTCTCCATCTGTCCTACTGTATCTAGTGTTTAGGTGAGATGGAGCATCATGACCGATATATAGAGATCATTGTTTTCAAACAAAGCAGCAGAAGCAGAATTCTCACCAATGAAAATGTACTTAAACGCGAATGACGGACCGTGAGAAATCAACTCTCATATTGTCTTTCCACATAGTTTAAAAGAAAACAGCAAAAAGCTAGTCAACAAGTGAAAGTCAATCACAGCGGGTCACGGTGATTCTCTCCTCCAGACAGTATGTCATAGTTGAGGGTCATCACCTTAGACAAGCCCAGAAAGTATTTTTTCCCCACCAGGCAGACAGAAGGGCCAATCTGATTTAACCATGGCTGTATCGGTTCTCTAAGGGCAGGTTTTCCAGACCCAGATTAAGTTTATTCCTGGACTATAAAAGTCAGCACTAAGTGGCCAGTGTCACAGTGATTCTGTTGTAATTAGAGGGTCACCACCAGAGAATTAAGAGTATTTGGCTAACCTCAATGTTCAAATTCAGAAACGTGTTATTGTCCTAATGCTGGGGAAATTTCAAAGGAATTGACTCCAACCTGACACAGACAGACAGGCTAGCCTCCAGACAGGCATCCAGCAGACAGACAGGCTGGCCTCCAGACAGGCATCCAGGCCAGGTCAGGAGCAGCTTGACCTCTTTTTTCCCAGTAGGGTCTACCCTGTCTGCTGACTGGCTGTCTGAGCTGGCTCCCCCTCCGCTCAGTCTCACCTCACACGTAACCTGTAGCCTTGCCCTGCACTCTTCTACCTCCAGGGGGTGGTAGTGCTGGGTTAACACCCTGCAGGCTGCCTGTCTGTTTGGGTTCTGACTTAACAATGGAGTTTCCGCTGATCCACAGGCTGCCTCACAGCTTCAGAGGAGAGAGATTGGCTTTTGGTGCAATAATTTTTTCCTGTGGTTTAAAATGGTTCTAAACTATTTTCAGGGGAATTTGTACGTTACTTTGTAAATAAGGCTCATTTGGTTGTAACATGGTGCTTGCTGGACTATGTTGACTAAGTCGCTTCATATCCATTATTTTAAACAAGATTATCCAGCTGTGTAGTGCATTCGGAAAGTATTCAGACCCTTAACTTAATCTAAAATTAATGAAATAGGTTTCTTGTTTCTCATTGGTCTACACACAATACCCCATATTGACAAAGCAAAAACGGGTTTTTAGAAATGTTTGCAAAGTATAAAAAACTGAGAATATAACATTTAAATAAGAATCCAGACCCTTTACTCAGTACTTTGTTGAAGCACCTTTGCCGGCGATTACAGCCTAGAGTCTTCTTGGGTATGACGCTACAAGCTTGGCACACCTGTATTTGGGGAATTTCTCCCATTCTTCTCTGCAGATCCTCTCAAGCTCTGTCAGGTTGGATGGGGAGTGTTGCTACACAGCTATTTTCAGGTCTCTCCAGAGATATTAGATCGGGGTTCACGTCCGGGCCACTCAAGAACATTCAGACATTTGTCTCGAAGCGTTGTCTTGGCTGTGTGCTCAGGGTCGTTGTCCTGTTGGAAGGTGAACCTTCGCCCCAGGCTGAGGTCCTGTGTGCTCTAGAGCAGGTTTTCATCAAGGATTTCTCTGTATTTTGCTCCGTTCATCTTTCCCTCTATCCTGACGAGTCTCCCAGTTCCTGCCACTGAAAAACATCCCCTTTAGCATGATGCTGCCTCTACCATGCTTCACTGTAGGGATGGTGCCAGGTTTCCTCCAGATGTGACGCTTGTCATTCAGGCCAAATAGTTCAATCTTGGTTTCATCAGAACAGAGAATCTTGTTTCTCATGGTCTGAGTGTCTTTAGGTGCCTTTTGGCAAACTCCAAGTGGGCTGTCATGCGCCTTTTACTATAAAGGCCTGATTGGTAGTGTTGCTGAGATGATTGTCCTTCTGGAAGGTTCTCCCATCTACACAGGAACTCTGGAGCTCTGTCAGAATGACCATCGGGTTCTTGGTCACCTCCCTGACCAAGGCCCTTCTCCCCCAATTGCTCAGTTTGGCCAGGTGGCCAGCTCTAGGAAGAGTCTTGGTGGTTCCAATCTTCTTCTATTTAAAAATGGAGGCCACTGTGTTCTTTCGGGACTTTCAATGCTGCAGCCATTTATTTTGTAGCCTTCCCCAGATCTTTATTTTTATTTTTTATTTAACCTTTATTTAACTATGCAAGTCAGTTAAGAACAAATTCTTATTTACAATGATGGCCTACACCGGATTGTGCCTCGACACAATCCGGTCTCGGAGCTTTACGGACAATTCCTTCGACCTCATGGCTTGGTTTTTGCTCTGACATGCACTGTCAAATGTGGGACCTTTATATAGACAGGTGTGTACCTTTTTGCAAATCATGTCCAATCAATTGAATTTACCGTATGTGGACTCCAATCAAGTTGTAGAAACATCAAGGATGATCATTGGAAACAGGATGCACCTGAGCTCAATTTCGAGTCTCATAGCAAATGGTCTGAATACTTTTTTTAATGTATTTATTTTTAATACCTTTGCAAAAATCTCTAAAAACCTGTTTTCGCTTTGTCATTATGGGGTATTGTGTGTAGATTATTTAATCCGTTTAGAATAAGGCTGTAATGTAACAATGTGGATAAAGTCAAGGAGTCTGAATACTTTCCAAATGCACTGTGTGTGGATGTCTCTTTGACCTCAATGCTGTGTGTGTGTGTGTGTGTGTGTCCTCTGACCTCGTTGCATTGTTGTTTCAGATGGAGCAGAAGCAGGTGGTTCCTCCATTCAAACCCAACATCTCAGGAGAGTTTGGACTAGACAACTTCGACGCCCAATTCACCAACGAGCCTATCCAGCTCACGCCTGATGATGAGTGAGTATCTGTCTGTCTCTGGATGCGTCCCAAATGTACCTTTATTTAACTAGGCAAGTCAGTTAAGAACAAATGGTACCATATATAGTGAACTGTACTGAACATCAAATGGAAACAAGCATGTAAAGTGTTGGTTTCATGAGCTGAAATAAGATTCTAGACATTTTTAGAGTTTTGTGGACAAATTTGTTTACCTCGCTGTTGGTTAACATTTTAACATTTTTTCCTTTGCTAAGATAAGATAAGATCCATCCACCTGACAGGTGTGGCATATCAAGAAGCTGATTAAACAGCATGCTCATTACACAGGTGCACCTTGTGCTGGGGACAATAAAAGGCCACTCTAAAATGTGTGGTTTTGTCACACAACACAATGCCACAGGGAGCTTGCAATTGGCAACCAGAGCTGTTGCCAGATAATTGAATGTTCATTTCTCTACCATAAGCCGCCTCAATGCCGTTTTAGAGAATTTGGCAGGACGTCCAACCGGCCTCAACCACAGCCCACGTGGAACCACGCCAGCCCAGGAACTCCACATCCAGCTTCAACACCTGCATGGTCGTCTGAGACCAGCCACTCGGACAGCTGATGAAACTGTGGGTTTGCACAACCGAAGACTTTCTGCACTAACTGTCAGAAACCGTCTCAGGGAAGCTCATCTGCATGTTCTACCAGGGTCTTGACCTGACTGCAGTTTTGGCATTGTAGCCGACTTCAGTGGGCAAATATTCACCTTCGATGGCCACTGGCATGCAGGAGAAGTGTGCTCTTCATATATGAATCCCGGTTTCAACTGTCCTGGGTAGATGGCAGACATCGTGTATGTTGTCATGAGGGCGAGCGGTTTGCTGATGTCAACGTTGTGAATGTAGTGCCCCATGGTGGCGGTGGGGTTATGTTATGGGCAGATATAAGTGACAGACAATGAACACAATTGCATTTTAGAGATGGCAATTTGAATGAACAGAGATACTGTGATGAGATCCTGAGGCCCATTATCATGCCATTCATCCACCGCCATCACCTCATATCACACGGCCCCATGTCGCAAGGATCTGTACACAATTCCTGGAAGCTGAAAATGTCCCAGTTCTTCTGGGACATTCGGAAAGTATTCAGACCCTTGACTTAATCTAAAAGCGACAGACAATTGAACACATGGCCTGCATACTCACCATACATGTCACCCATTGACTATGTATGGGATGCTCTGGATCGACCTGTACGACACTGTTCCAGTTCCCGCCGATGTTCAGCAACTTCGCACAGCCAGTAAAGAGGAGTGGGACAACAATTCCACAGGCCACAATCAACAGCCTGCATGAGGCAAATGGTGGTCACACCACATACTGACTGCTTTTCTGATCCACACCCCTAACTTTTTTATTTATTTTTATTTTATTTTTTTAATAGATATGTGTGTATTCCCAGTCATGTGAAATTCGTAGATTAGGGACTAATGAGTTTGTCAATTGACAGATTTTCTTATGTGAACTTGTAACTCAGTTAAATCTTTGAAATTGTTGCGTTTATATTTTGGTTCAGTGTAATTTTAACCAGGGCCCATACAGTCTGTCGTTCTGTCTGTCCGCCCGTCCGTCGTTCTTCATGGATCATTTAAATCAATGCTTTATGATGGCTGTTCAGTTTACTAGATTAGTTGGTGGTGGTATGAGAAGCGATTTACTTACTGATCAATGTCGTCATATGTCTCCCCTATAACTGTTTGTTTCCTGTCTGTTTTGCAGCGATGCAGTGAAGAAGATCGACCAGTCGGAGTTTGAAGGGTTTGAGTACATCAACCCTCTCCTGATGTCAGCTGAGGAGTGTGTGTGAGGAGTGTGCGATCGGACGCTGCACGCCGCGTCTTCTTGACAACGGCGTTGCTAACTAACTCTGCATGGTTACCAGACAACCCAGCGACGGCGTCACCATCGAGCACCCTGCTGTTGGAGAGAGCCATCGGGACTCTCAGACATGAGATGCTAACTTGCCAAACCAATCTCCCATAGTGTGGACGTGTCCCATTTGGCACCCTATACCATACGTAGTGCATTAGAGAATAGGAGGCCATTTTGGACGGAAGCCACTCTGCCATTTATAACCACTAGTCCTTAAAATCTACCTTCTCGCTTTGAATTATTTTTGGATCATGTATCAAATCCTCACTGATTTCCTGGTTGGTCATCAGGGAGCCTGCTCTGAGTAACCAATGAGGCTTGTAGGTGGTTGGGTACCTCGTGACACAAAGGGGCGGGGGGAAAGAGGAACACAGACTGTCCACAGAGAACGAACTAACCCTCCTCTTATTCTCTACTTGGTGGTGTTTGATGGATATTGTATTTGTACATATTAAAAATCATTGAGGAGGGATATATGTTTAGACCAGTGGTTCCCAACCAGACCTTTTAGCTTTCAGCCAGATTATCAGGGGGACATGGTTGACAACAATTTAATGATTGACATCCACTACATGTATTATTAGCCTTGTTGCAGCACCGTGTTTGTAGAGGAACGAAGAACAAGACAACACTAGCCTTTTTCAAAAACAAAACACTATCTATATATTTTTCTCATTTTATTTAATGAAATAGCTGTTCTCTATGTATGATGGCCATTGTCCTAAAGTGTTACGTTGTCTTCAAGCCTGGTGTCCTGTCAGAACCACGTAGGATGGCCCGCTATTGTTTGTTTACAGTAGTTGTCATGGCAACCCCCAGTACAGAGATAGTTACAGGATGTAGTGACTGACTGGAACCTCAGCAGCCAACCAACACTAACGTAGGTACTGACAAAGGGCAAATCTCAAATGGCACCCAATGTCTCAAGTGCATTAGAAATGTATTCTACACTACGAAAAGTGCACTATTAAGGGAACAGGGTGCCATTTTGGATGCGACCAAACTGTGAACGGAACAATTGACTATGTGGAGAGAGTACGGGTAGGGCTGGAGCACTAGTTAAGTCTGGGGACTCCTATGGGCCCTGGTCAAAAGTAGCGCGCTATATAAGGAATAGGGTGCCATTTGGGATATGCCCTATTAGTCTATGCAGATATACCATCCATGCAATGTATTGTTCACACAGGACCAACAAATATTTTCTAGAGAAGATGTTAATGATGTCTTGGTGGTACGTTGAAAAAGGTACAGTATATATACAGTAGGAAGACGTGCTTTTCTGATATTGGTCTTAGAAAGTACGCATGACATTTTTTTTCTTTGTTCATGTGTACTATACAATGCCTTTCTGAGAGTCCTGTTTCTCTTTTCACTTTTCTTTCTACTGTTTTCTCTATTCCACGTCAGTCTTAATCTGATTGCTACAGTATACAAAGAATGGACCGTCACTGATGCTTGAACCACTTCTGACAACGTAACGATAGATTTCTTGAATGAGATTTTCTTCAAATCTGAGAGATTACAACCACTATCAATACAAAGCATATAAAAGCAAAATATTATATTCCCCAAATAGTTTATTTAAAAAGAAATGGTGTCCTAAATGGCATTCTATTCCCTACATTCCCTATGTACTTTTGACTGCACTATGTAGGGAATCGGGTGCCATTTGTAACGCAGGACCAATTCTTCTGTTGAGATGTCGCTGGAGAACTTAACTAAGGTTAAGAGTATAAAGTATGTGGCCCAAATGGCGTCTATAGATCCCGGTCAAAAGTAGTGCACTACATGGAATAGTAGGGTGCCATTCGAATGACATCCGGAGTGTTTTTAGCGGGGCCATGTTGTGATTGATTGGAGGAATGAACACAATGTTTACCATGCTACTTTATATTGTAGAGTCTTTTTTGCTTTGTTACTTTTTTCAAATAGAATTTGCTGTAACTAATGATTGAGCACTACATTGATTGGTAATATTGTTATTGGGTGAATCCTGTATGAAAACCCTTGGATGATGAATATGCGTGATTTCATCCAGAGGAGCCTACTGAACTGTAACAAAAATAAACATTTTATTTCCCTTCGCCTGGCTATCTTCCCGTCTGTCTGTTCTTCCATCCGCCTGTGTTCTTCTGTCTGTTTATCTTGCAATGAACCGGAGGGGTGTAAAACAAATATGTAGCAATAAGTTGGCTAGCTAATGTTGGTAAACAGGATGTTGTTCTGCATTCTGTTTTGTTCAGTACTCGCTGCAGCTTGTCTTCCGTGGTCATGTGATGTTGCCACCCGTTTGGCTCCTACAGCCCCGGATAAGAAATCGCAACTCAAACTTTGATTTGAAAAGTCGAGCAAAACCAATTGAAATACTCTCACTGGCATGGGAGCTCTTCCTTTCCCTACCCTCGCTCTCCTCTGCTCCATCTCCTTGTCCCTCTTCACTCCCCTCGACTGTCCTCTCAACTCTCATCTACCCTCTCTCCTCCTTTGCCCTCTCTTTCCATCCTCTCTCCCTCTAACAATTTGTTATTCTACAGTATCAACGGTTTCATCAACACCCCTTGTCTACCAATCTAAAAAGTCTGGTTGAAAAATATACTACATGACCAAGAGTAAGTGGACACCTGCTTGTCTACCATCTCACTCCAAAATCATGTGCATTAATATGGGGTTGGTCCCCACTTTTCTGCAACAGCAGCCTCCACTCTTCTGGGAAGGCTTTCCACTAGATGTTGGGACATTGCTACGGGGTATTGCTTCCATTCAGCCACAAGCATTAGTGAGGTCGGGCACTGATGTTGGGCGATTAGGCCTGGCTCGCAGTCGGCGTTCCAATACATCCCGAAGGTGTTTGATGGGTTTGAGGGCAGGCCTCTGGCAGGCCAGTCAAGTTCTTCCACAACGATCTCGACTAAGCATTTCTGTTTGGACCTTGCTTTGTGCACGGGGACATTGTCATGCTGAAACAGGAAAGGGCCTTCCCCAAACTGTTGCCACAAAGATGGAAGCACAGAATTGTCTGGAATGTCATTGTATATTGTAGCATTAAGATTTCCCTTCACTGGAACTAAGGGGCCTAGCCCAAACCATGAAGAACAGCCCCAGACCATTATTCCTCCTCCACCAAACTTTACAGTTGGCCCTATGCATTCGGGCAGGTAGCGTTCTTTTGGCATCCGCCAAACCCAGATTCATCCGTCGTACTGTCAGTACTCCAGAGAACGCATTTCCACTGCTCCGGAGTCCAAAGCCGGCGAGCTTTACGCCACTCCAGCCAACGCTTGGCATTGCACTTGGTGTGACCTTAGGCTTGTGTGTGGCTGCTCTGTCATGGAAACCCATTTCATGAAGCTCCTGACAAACAGTTCTTACTTTGCTTCCAGAGGCAGTTTGGAACTCAGTAGTGTGTGTGTTGCAACCCAGGACAGATGATTTTTACACGTTACACGCTTCAGCACTCGGCAGTCCCGTTCTGTGAGCTTGTGTGGCTTACCACTTTGTGGCTGAGCCGTTGTTGCTCCTAGACATTTCCACTAGACAATAACAGCACTTAGTTGCCCGGGGCAGCTCTAGCAGGGCAGAAATTTTACAAACTGGCTTGTTGGAAAGGTGGCATCCTATGACGGTGCCACGTTGAAAGTCACTGAGCTCTTCAGTAAGGCTACCCATTGCTGCCAATGTTTGTCTGTGGAGATTGCATGGCGGTGTGCTCAATTTTATACACCTGTCAGCAACGGGTGTGGCTGAAATGGCCCGAATCCACTAATTTGAAGTGATGTCCACATACTTTTGTATATATAGTGTATTTCTCAAACTGTGCAGGGGGTACTGCACTGTCAATTATATTTCCTCCATGAAGGACATACAGGGAGGGATACATGCCTATTCCCACAATCCTGTTCTCCCAAGACTCCATGTTTGACATTGGTCCTGTGCCCTCTTCCTCACAGAAGGGGGGGCGGGCTGGTCCCCCCCCGCCCCCCCAAGCTGCTTCGCTTTGGAGGATCTGAAAAACATCCTGCTTTAATTGCTTGTCTTCTATTCTCCCCTGTTCCTAGAGGGATTTATTTCAGCAATAAAGGAATCAACCTCATACTGTTCTACTACAACCCATTTAGTAAAACTTACATTCTGTTCCCTATATAGTGCACCATAGGGCTCTGGTCAAAAGTATTGAACTATATAGGGAATAGGGTGCCATTTGGGATGCACATTGTATGTACTTCAAGGTGCTGCATACTACATGCTAAACACAGTCTAGGCAACACTGTTATAAGCAATAGCACTCTTAATTCTATAACTCAGTTAAATCTGTGTATGCGATTAACCTTCTTTGTCAATGTATCAACAATGAGTAATTATCGTCACATTCCCCACACCCACATAGTGCTGTGAGATGCACAGCTTGGATTCAATAATAGTGTGCCACTGCAGTAATTCGTAATGATATTGTAACAGCATCTCATCTCCAGTAGAGTATTGTGAGTGTCATTCAATTTACTGACACGGCATCTGAAATGGTTATTAGTATTGCCACTTCAGTTTAAACACCATTCTTCCAGCCAAGCAAACACAGTGCCGCTCTTTTCCAGATACATATTTCTCTTCCTCTCAAAACACAAGGATGAATAACCAAATCTGTTGATATTAAACAGCATCAAGACAAGGTGATGTCCACGGGGAGTGGGGGTTAAAGGTGAAGACATGGGTTGAATTAATGTATGATTGACTATGTAGTCTTTTGATTGGATGTCCTTGATTCATAAAGCACATGGGTATGACAGCTGGACAGCAAATTGCAATATAATAGGTCATAGTGTATTGTTATCCATTGATGTCTTCCCCATAGATAAAGGTTTATCAATATCCTATATAGAATATATCCTGTACAATTGTATGGAATGATACAAAAAAAAAAACGGTGTAAATTGCAGGATTTGCTGTGATTAACCACATATTCGGTTGTAATTTCATTATACAAGAAGCATTACAAGAATATTGACATCTTGATTTTGCCCATAGTAACGGTTAGCAAACTCTGGTAAATTGATAAAGCACATTGCTAGCTAATTTGTCCTGGAAGATAAAATGAACATTCAGTTGATATTTTATCTGAAATGCATATGGTCCTTTTTTAAAGATGGATCTTCGTAGAATTTTGACCCGGAGTCGTACAGAATCGTGTGATTCTCTACTTCTGAGTATTAACACTAGAAAAGCTGGTCATCTAGCGATCCAGTTCTGAGCCAATGCATTCTAACGGTCTAATAAATACATTTCACATATGCTATTTAGGGTTTAATACCGGTGAATATCTGCATGAAACTGACATAGCTATAAACTCTCTGGCTTCATTCATACACTAGACCAGTCATCACAACGCTATAGCAGCCTACCATATTTAGCCTACACAACGTAAAGTCCCCAATAGAAAACATAAATGACTTCTATAAACTGTATTGCTGACTATCATGTGTAGACTAGGCTACAAGTGACCTCTCCACTCAGATACTGAAGGCAATCTCTGTCTCACATTAACAAATCTCCAAACTGGCTTTGTGGTACTGGCAGCTACTCACTGTTCACAAAATGGCTGGTACACCCTGTCGACAAAACACGATCGAGAAAATCGACATTTGCAACATTGTTCCACGGTGTTACTATAACAAAAGCAAGTGCAGGCTGGACTAGTCAGATTCGCGGGGATTTGATCAACCGCGCCGCAATCCATGGTGCTGAATCTCCACTACTGAACCTATTCGCTTGTCTGTTTGTTTCGCGAAGATGTTCCGTGTGACCACAATAATCGGGTTGTCATAAAGTAAAAACAGCCACAACCTTGCCGAATTTCCCATGACAGCCAGATGCAAGAGGAGAGAAAGGGGCCAAAAAGCTGGTTGACATATTTAAGTCAAAGGTAAGCTAAAACGCAATTGGCCATCTGGAAATTCGGGCAAATGCCAAATAGGCTGGACCATTTTTTAGTTGGGTGTGCTGGTCGAAAGGGACACACACACACCGAAAAAAATTGAGGTAAAAATAAAACACGGAAAAAGGTGATGTCCATGGGCCCCTTAAGATAAAACATTGAAAATGTTTGTACAATCTCAACTCTCAATATTCAGCTCAATAGCAACTACTTATTTGATATGGAGCAGTGTGCGCCCTAAATGCTCACCGACCACTGCGAGGCCTGTGTGTCTCGTGTTTGTTTTAGGACATTACATTTACTGTTGGATGAATACATGGCTACTAGCAGCGGGTATTATATTTAGAGTTATCGATCTAGTTCATGTGTTTAGAGTTTCCGCTTCCTCAGGTGTTAAAACCCCAAATTAATTAGCCTATGACACTAGTTAGTGAACATTAAGATATACGCTGAGTGTATAAAACATTAAGAACACCTGCTTTTTCCATGACATAGACTGACCAGGTGAATCCAGGTGAAAGTTATGATACCTTATTGGTGTCACTTGTTAAATCCACTTCAATCAGGGTAGATGAAGGGGGAGACATGTTAATTAAAGAAGGATTTTTAAGCCTTGAGACGTGGATTGTTTATGTGCGCCATTCAGAGGGTGAACGGGCAAGACAAAAGATTTGTGCCTTTGAACGGGGTATGGTAGTAGGTGCCAGGTGCACCGGTTTGTGTCAAGAACAGAAACGCTGCTGGACTTTTCACGCTCAACAGTTTTCCGTGTGTATAAAGAATGGTCCACCACTCAATGGATATACAGCCAACTTGACACAACTGTGGGAAGTATTGGAGTCAACATGGGCCAGCATCCCTGTAGAGTCCATGCTCCAACAAATTGAGGCTGTTCTGAGGGAAAAAGTGAAATTTGTCCTATTTTGACATTAAACTAAAGTCTAATGGTCAACCAGATTCATGACAATAACTGGATTAGGTTGCACATCAAAATATATTGAATCGTGCATTCCTGCTTGGACGTGTTTGACGAAACAACATATTTCTTGAATTCCTTAGTAGTATATTTATTATACTTCTTAATAAAACACTATGAATGACTTTATCAGATGTAAAAGTGACTTTATAACTGTCAATGCTAGTGGCACCAGTCACACCTGGGGAAAATGTTGGTCTGGAGGCCCTGTAATAGTAATTAACACTTCGGGAGACAGGCAGAGAAGATGCTGAGAAGATGGACATTGACAGCAGAGAAGATGCTGAGACAGATAGACAGTACAACAAAGGCAAACAAAATGGCTAGAGCAGATGCCCAGTTATAGTGGTGAGTTGTATCTCCAGTGGTGTTTTTACACATTGTAGTGTTTTTTAAACATGAGCCGGTTAAAAAAGAGGAGGAGGAACATGTCTGGCCAGTCAAGTCACTGGTACGGAAATGGTTGAGAAACACTGTACTGTCAATGTTATGAGTCAGCACTACTGCCTGTGTCTAATTATGGTGTGGAGGGTCATGGTCGTATGTGTGAGGGTGGGGTGTGTGTATGGCTGGGGGTGAGTTGGCGGCGCGTAGTGATGTGGGCTGGTGTGGATATAATGCCATAACCCAATTCTTGTCCCAGTCCGCTCCTGCTAAAACGAATGTAATTTTCACTACAAACGATCATGACCACTCTAAAAAGGGGAGACTCTCACAAACACAATGGTGTTCTCCGTTTTGCGCTACAACCTCGACAAGTGTCACAGGACTCACCTGTGTCACACCCTGATCTGTTTCACCTGTCCTTGTGATTGTCTCCACCCCCCTCCAGGTGTCACCCATCTTCCCCATTATCCCCTGTGTATTTATACCTGTGTTCTCCGTCTGTCTGTTGCCAGTTAATCTTGTTTTTCAAGTCAACCAGCAGTTTGTTTCTCAGCTCATGCGGTTTCCCAGTCTCTCGTTTCTCACCCTCCTGGTTTTGACTCTTGCCTGTCCTTACACTGAACACGCCTGCCTGCCTGCCCCTGAGCCTGCCTACCGACTTGTACCTGCCTCCCGCTGGATTTTCACCTCTGCTTACCCTGACTGCAGTCCGGTACCGTCGCCTCACCTCTGGGTTTGATGACCCCTGCCTGCCTTGACAAGTCTATTGCCTGCCCCTACTGGATCAATAAACTATTTTTATTCGACGTGGTCTGCATCTGGGTCTTACCTTCATACCTGATAGTCTGAAGTCGGTAACGCTGATGTGGCAACTTCTGTTTGTAGCTTCCGACTCCACTATGGAAAAGGGAGACTCTCAGGACCAAGATGGTGTTCTCCTCCCATGCAAACAAATGGAAGTATAGAGGTCGTTTTGTGCCAACAAAAATAAGTTGTTAAATATGTGTCCCAAAAATGTTTACATTTCCAGAGCTTTCTTATATCACCTAGATATAGGATAGACACTTCAAAACCTTATTTCTTATCATTACATTTTTGACCATCTTTTTTGCCTTTTTATAAATGTGTTATTCCGTGCGTTTCTATGGGCAATCGTAGTAAAGGCCAAATTCAATATTTTATCAAATCATTTTTAAATAAAACATTTTGATACCTAAAGAGTCCTACAATTCAATATCAAATAGCAAAATTATCCATATGTTAGCTTAGTACCCCCCCCCCCCCCCCCAATAAAGCATCCAATAATCATACCAATTAGAATAATCTAGTATGTGTGTGACTATTATCATAATCAGAATTTTTGTCTCATATGGCACCCTATTCCTTATATATAATCCTTACTGTTGACTATAGGATTTTAGTCAACAGTCGTGGCAGTAGCGATGCGTGGGTAAAATCACTTGGGAAGCCAAGCCTGAAAGAAAGTCATTGTCCTGATAATTGCGTTGTTTGCTCTCTAACCTTTTCTTTCATATGCCTTGTCACTGTTATACAGTATAAGCCTAAGGCCGAGACAATAAGAAGACACAGCGGCAGAATAAATCCAATCACACCTTTGTTTCATCACAAAACCGGAGAGCAACCTCTGTCTGCTGAAGTCCACAAAGCACATTGCATGTAACAAACAGTTACATGAACTACAGCATGGTCAAGAAAGTTAATATTTTCGGGAATAAATAAACAACTATTGATGAAGAACCACAGTTCTTGCAAGTTGCAAAGAAAACAAAAGCTGCATCCACAATTCCAGCACCATTTCAACTTCAACATTTCAACATCATCAAATCATCTCTGCTTAGTCTTATAGCAGCAAAAATATACCAGATACTATTTAGTCCAATCGACGTAAGCTAACTATGATGTGGCTGTCCATGTTTCTGATTTCTCTGTGTGTGTGTGTGTACGTTCGTGCTATTAGAAAAAATGCAAACCATGATGTTGAAGAGCCCGAAATCGGCATGCTTTGCTTGTTGGTGGTGCATTGGCACCGAAACCTGTTGGTGGAAAATTTGTTGCATATATTTTATAGAATTATACAGTGGCTTAAGAAAGTATTCACACCCCTTGACTTTTTCCATATTTTGTTGTCTTACAGCCTCAATTTAAAATGAATTACATTTAGACTTTTTGTCATTGGCCTAAACACAATAAATACCGCATAATGTCAAAGTGGAATTATGTTTTTTGTTATTATTTTTAGAACATTTTGAGTCAGTATTCTTTGTTATGGCAAGCCTAAATAAGTCCAGGAGTAAAAATTTGCTTACCAAGTCACATAATAAGTTGTATGGACTCACTCTGTGTGAAATAATAGTATTTAAAATGATTTTTGAATGACTGCGTCATCTCTGTACCACACACATACAATTATCTGTAAGGTCTTTGAGTTGAGCAGTGAATATCAAACACAGATCCATCCACAAAGACCAGGGAGGTTTTCGAATGCCTCGCAAAGAAGGGTACTTATTAATTATTAATTACACTTTAAAATGACACTATCAATACACCCAGTCACTACAAAGATACAGGCATATTTCCTAACTCAGTTGCCAGAGAGGAAGGAAACTGGTCAGGGATTTCACCATGAGGCCAATGGTGACTTTAAAACAGTTACAGAGTTTAATGGCTGTTATAGGAGAAAACTGAGGATGGATCAACAACATTGTAGTTAATCCACAATACTAACCTGTAAGGACAGACGCTGGGAGACGAGAAGGAGGTAGAGGGAGTGAACATTTAATAAATAACTGACATGAAACAAAACAAGGACAGTGTCTTAACAGGGGGAACAAAACGACATTAATGCAGACACGGGGATCAAACTGAGGAACAGACAGATATAGAGGGGGCAATCAACAAAGTGAAGGAGTCCAGTTGAGTCCAATGAAGCGCTGATGATCTTAATGATGGTGACAAGTGTGTGTAATGATGGGCAACCTGGCGCCCTCGAGCGCCAGAGAGGGGGAGCGGGAGCAGGCGTGACACTAAACTAATTGTGAACAGAATAAAAATATTCCAAAACATGCATCCTGTTTGCAACAAGGTACTAAAGTAATAATGCAAAATAATTGGCAAAGCAATTCACTTTTTGCCCTGAATACAAAGTGTTATGTTTGGGGCAAATCTAATATAACCCATTACTGAGTACCACTCTCCATATTTTCAAGCATAGTGGTGGCTGCATCATGTTATGTATCCCTGTTAGCTCATCCATGGTGGTCGGCGAACCCTCAACCTTCTGGCCCATAGCCCTGGGCGTCATTGACTGTGCCACAAAAGCATGCTGAAGTGGCAAAGTTGATATGCACGTTTATAAACACAGGGACACTACAGTTATTGTTATTTGTGGTTGTAAAGATTATTTTGTGTTAATTATGAAGGGGGAGGTTGTGCCATTTTTTTACAGTACAAGGGGAGGGTTGTGTGAAAAAATGTTCTACGTTGAGGGGTTTGCATTTTTTTATGACACCTCTAGTTGTGTGCATCTCAAGTGCCATTTCCTATATACACTACCGGTCAAAAGTTTTAGAACGCTTACTCATTCAATGAAATAACAGATATGGAGTCATGTAGTAACCAAAAAAGTGTTAAACAAATCAAAATATATTTTATACTTGAGATTCTTCAAATAGCCACCCTTTGCCATGATGACAGTTTTGCACACGCTTGGCATTCTCTCAACCAGCTTCACCTGGAATGCTTTTCCAACTGTCTTTAACTTCTTATGGCTGCAATCCCATTAACGGGATGATATGACAACAGCCAGTGAAAGTGCAGGGCGCCAAATTCAAACAACAGAAATCTCATAATTAAAATTCCTCAAACATACATGTATCTTATACCATTTTAAAGGTAATCTTGTTGTTAATCCCACCAAAGTGTCCGATTTCAAATAGGCTTTACAGCGAAAGCACCACAAACGATTATGTTAGGTCACCGCAAAATCACAGAAAAACACAGCTATTTTTCCAGCCAAAGACAGGAGTCACAAAAAGCAGAAATAGAGATCAAATTCATCACTAACCTTTGATCTTCATCAGATGACACTCATAGGACTTCATGTTACACAATACATATGTTTTGTTCGATTAAGTTCATATTTATATCCAAAAACCTCCGTTTACATTGGCGCAATGTTCAGAAATGCCTCCAAAATATCCGGAGAAATTGCAGAGAGCCACGTCAAATAACGTAAATACTCATCATAAACTTAGTTGAAAGATATATGTTTTACATAGAATTAAAGATACACTTGTTTTTAATGCAACCGCT
This sequence comes from Salvelinus fontinalis, assembly GCF_029448725.1. Lineage (NCBI taxonomy): Eukaryota > Metazoa > Chordata > Actinopteri > Salmoniformes > Salmonidae > Salvelinus > Salvelinus fontinalis. Next base: position 46,713,591 of record NC_074690.1, on the reverse strand, counting down.
GTGTCAGATTTCAAAAATCTTTACGGCAAAAGCACAATATTCAATAATCTGAGAACAACGTTCAGCCACAAAAGGAAACCATACAGTTACCCGCCAAATTGTGCAGTCAGCAAAACTCATAAAAACCATTATAAATCTTCACTTACCTTTGCTGATCTTCGTCGGAATGCACTCCCAGGACTCCCACTTCCACAATACATTTTCATTTTGTTTGGTAATATCCATCATTTATGTCCAAGTAGCTACTTTTGTTAGCGCGTTTAGTACACAAATCCAAACGCTCATGCAGGTCTTGGCGAACGTCGGACGAAAAATTCAAAAAGTTATATTACAGGTCGAATAAACTTGTCAAACTAAGTATAGAATCAATCTTTAGGATGTTGTTATCATAAATATTCAATAACGTTCCTATTCCTTTGTGTCTATAGAAGTAATGGAACGCAAGTCGATGTCATGTGAAATGCGCGTGACCAGGACCTGGCTTTCTGCCAGACCACTGACTCAAACAGCTCGCATCCGGCTCAACTTCACAGTAGAAGCTTCATTCAACGTTCTACAGACTGTTGACATCTAGTGGAAGCCGTAGGAAGTGCAAACAGATCCATATCCAACTGGGATTTCAATAGGCGATGAGTTGAAAATCGACCAACCTCAGATTTCTCACTTCCTGGTTGGATTTCTTCTCAAGTTTTTGCCTGCCATATGAGTTCTGTTATACTCACATACATAAATCAAACAGTTTTAGAAACTTCAGAGTGTTTTCTATCCAATACCAATAATAATATGCATATATTAGCAACTATGACTGAGGAGCAGACAGTTTACTTGGGCACATCTGTGCACCTTTCATCCAAGCTACTCAATACTGCCCCTGCAGCCATAAGAAGTTAAGGAGTTCCCACATATTTTGTCATTTTTATTAGGATCCCCATTAGCTAACGCTGTAACGCTAGCTAATCTTCATGGGGTCCAACACCAATTAACAAGACATTACAAATAACCACAATCAAGACTTCACAAACATTCAACAAGTAGACAATACAGATAATTAAAATACCTGACAGAAAACACATTTAACATTCAGTTGATGCTTTCTATTTGCTGTCCAGTTATATGGTCTATCGCATTAGATGTTCTTTTATTCTTGAAGGTGGATTTACTTTTTGCCTGAGAAATTTGGATTGGTAAAGAGTTCCATTCAGCTATGGCTCTATATATAAAACTGTAGATTTAAGGTGATTTGTCCTCGGCTTGCCCTGAATTTACCTGTCTGTTTTGGTGGTTATGCGTGTTGCTAGTATATACTAACTGGCCTGAAAAATGCTGTGTGTGTTTAAAAGAAATATAACATTCCTAAAAAAAATCAGAAGACTGGATAGTAATTTGTTTTTAACATGAAGCCATGAGAGATTCTGATGCATTTGGGTAATTCATATGGTTAGCGCAATGAAGAGCTAAACTGGCAGCCCTGTTTTGAGCCATTTGGAGCTTTTTTTTTTATATATATCTTTCTTTGCTGCAGATGACCTTATAACCGGACAGTGCTCTAAGTGTGATAGGATCAGGGATTGAATCACCTAATTCAGAGTGCTCGACGTTACATACTCTGAACATTTTCTTGTAACAGCAATTCACTTAGTTAACAACAATATTATTTATGTGTTCTGACCATGATAAAGCTTGCTTCAACATGACGCCGAGTAGTTTCGTTTTTTCACTTGCTCTACATGCGTTCTATTCATCGACACGTTCAATTGGGGATCATCAGCAAGAATACATCTTGAAGCAAATACAATACATTTAGTTTTAGAAATGTTCAACACCAATTTGTTCATATCAACCCACTCAGACACCATTCTTAGTTCACTGCTCAGTACATCTGTTAGCTCATTACATTCTGATGCTGAGCTATACATTGTAGAGTCATCAGCATACATTACCACTCTTGCTTTGTTCATTACTGAAGGTAAATCATTAGTAAAGATAGAGTAGAGAAGTGGGCCTAGGCAACTTCTGAGCACTTGTTGGCTGCTTTTCCTTCCCTCTGCAGTCTGACTCCATCTCAATTTGGTTGAGGTAGGGGGATTGTGGAGGCCAGGTCATCTGATGCAGCACTCCATCACTCTCCTTCTTGGTAAAATAGCCCTTACACAGCCTGGAGGTGTGTGGGATCATTGTCCTGTTGAAAAACAAATGATAGTCCCACTAAGCCCAAATAAGATGGGATGGCGTATCGCTGCAGAATTCTGTGGTGCCATGCTGGTTAATTGTGCCTTGAATTCTAAATAAATCACAGACAGTTTCACCATCAAGCACCCTCACACCATAACACCTCCTCTTCCATGCTTTACAGTGGGAAATACACATGCAGAGATCATCCGTTCACCCACACCACATTTCACAAAGACACAGCGTTTGGAACCAAAAATCTCCAATTTGGACTCCAGACCAAAGGACAAATTTCCACTGGTCTAATGTCCATTGCTCGTGTTTCTTGGCCCAAGCAAGTCTCTTCTTCTTATTGGTGTCCTTTAGTAGAGGTTTCTTTGCAGCAATTCGACCATGAAGCCCTGATTGACGCAGTCTCCTCTGAACATTTGATTTTGAGATGTGTCTGTTACTTGAACTCTGTGAAGCATTTATTTGGTCTGCAATTTCTGAGGCTGGTAACTCTAATGAACTTATCCTCTGCAGCAGAGGTAACTCTGGGTCTTCCATTCCTGTGGCGGTCCTCATGAGAGCCAGTTTCATCATAGAACTTGATGGTTTTTGCAACTGCACATGAACAAACTTTCAAAGTTCTTGAAAATGTCTGTTTTGACTGACCTACCTTGTCACAACGCAGCTGATTGGCTCAAACAGATTAAGAAAGGACGAAATTCCACAAACTAACTTTTAAGAAGGCACACCTGTTAATTGAAATACATTCCAGGTGACTACCTCATGAAGAGAATGCCAAGAGTGCGCAAAGCTGTCATCAAGGTGAAGGGTGGCTATTGGAAGAATCTCAAATCTCAAATATATTTTGATTTATTTAACACTTTTTTTGGTTACTACATGATTCCATATGTGTTATTTCGTAGTTTTGATGTCTTCACTATTATTCTACAATGTAGAAGTACACTATCTTTGACCAGAGCCCAATGGGTTTCCTTATGCGACCTGGTCCAAATTTGTGCACTATATAGGACAAAGAGTGTCATTTAAGACCCACGCATTGAAAACCCTATACACTACCACCTCAGCCAACAGCTCTGTGTTGTTCAACTCCTAATGAACAATGAGCAGGTCATGTTATTGCATGTATGAGATTCATTTACTCCAAGCAGCAGCACAGAGTGATGTTACTACAAGGAAATCAATGTTTCCCTGCTTGTGATTTGCAGATGGACCGGAGGAGAGAGTGCGTCTCCCAAATGACACCATTCCCTATGTAGTGCACTACTATTGACCAAGGCCCATAGGGACACATGCCGTATGCTAAGCAACTTTGGCTAAACGCTGCTGCTCTGCTCCTCTCACAATACAACCGCTGACCTTGCTGTCTGTCGTAAGAGAGCCAGCCAGGAAGCCACATGCAGCCAAATGGGGGTGGCTGGGGTTGTTTATCAAACCTTTATCATGCTGCTCACACACACACGCGCACACCAATGTAGACACATGCACACACACACCAGACAGTGACACCAGTGTGGGTCAGACAGACAGAGATTGAGCGTGTCGTGTTCTCTCTCTCCGAGCCACCGCCTGATAACCTTCTCATGACAAGTCTCAAATAGCACCCTATTCCCTAAACAGTTAACTACCTTTGACCAGAGCCTCAAAATAGTGCACTATGTAGGGAATAGGGTGCCATTTGGGACAGAGCCTATCTCTCGGCTGGGGGCAGCAGGAGGAGAAATGGGTTGGGTTTCATTTTGGAGAAAAGCTGTTGTAACATGTCCGGACGATCCTCAATTGCTTCGACAAAAATACATGATGAAAATGTACATTTAGTCATAACTGACCATTAAACAATTTGAGGTTAATGGCTACTTTAGCTGACTAATCTCCACTCCATGGTAAAGGTATTACTAATGAACTCCACCAACAGAGTGGAGCAGAGACCAGGCTTTGTTGAATTCAGCTCTGACTACATAAATTCGCCCAAGGTCGATACTTTCCTACTTTTTCAATAAACTTTAATCAAATACAACCACCGATTGTTCGCTCATTGCTGTTGCTCTAAGATGGCAACTCAGCGGAAATGAGCATTGTGTCAATTGAATCTCAACAAGGAAACAGTCGGTGGTTGAATTTGATTAACATTTATTTCAAAAGTATGGATTTCAGCAAACAAAGATAGGCACGCAAATACGAAGGACAAACATAGGCACAAGTTAAGTGTTTCCTCATTTACATTTTTGGAAGTATTGACCTTGGGGCGAATTGATGTAGTCAGAGCTGAATTCCACAAAGTCTTCCCACTGGGCACACTACATCATTTTAACATGGATGATTGGGTAATATTTGGTCCAGACGTTGATCAATGAGATTACAAGCTAGCCAGAAGTTAGTTGAATTTCCAATGTGTTGTCACTATGCTTTCAAAATGTGACGTGGTGAGGTGCAGAGAAGAGACCAGACAAGGAAACAGCGGTTAAGGATAAACATAATACTTTCCTGAGAAATGGTAATGAAACAGTAACACAGGGAAAACAACAAACACTAAGTCTCGAAAACTCACTGAGGAGACAAATGCACACAATTCAAGCTTCAGCAAAGGACAACAGAAAACACACCTATTTTAACAGGGAAATCATAATGGGTAAATAGGACACACCTGAATGTCGTTAATGTCTCTTGGACGGTCTCCACCACCCTCTGGTGACAGGTGGAACCATGACAGTATCCCTCCTTCTAGGAGCGGCTCCAGCGTGACACCAAGTAGTTAGTTGAAGTCTCGAACGAGTCCCGGATCCAGGATGTCCCGGGCAGGCATCCACGCCCGCTCCTCGGGGCCATAGCCCTCCCAGTCCACCAGGTACTGCAGGGTGCCTCTGTTTGCCCATTCGACTGTGGGTGGAACCCCAAGTAGAGACTCAACAACGCCCCAAACAGGGAGCACAAGGCTTTCCAATACCGTGTGACGAACTGTGGCCCACGATCCGAGACAATGTCCTGGGGAAGTCTGTGTAGTCGAAAGACATGGGTAATCATGAGATCAGCGGTCTCCTTCGCTGAGGGCAACTTGTGTAAGGCAATGAAATGGGCTGCCTTGGAGAACCGATCAATGACCACCAGGATAGTGGTAAGCCCTTGGGATGGAGGTAACCCTGTGATAAATAGTCTACGAACAGGTGGGACCAGAGCTGGCTGGGGATGGGCAAAGGTTGGAGCAACCCAGCCGGTCGCTGTCGTGAGGACTTACTTGGGCACAGGTGGAACAGGCTGCAACAAAGGATCTCACATCCTCAATCATGTTGGGCCACCAGAATTTCCATCTCAGGAACTCCAGTGTCCGATTAACCCCTGGATGCCCAGTTAATTTAGAGGAATGTCCCAATTATAGTACTCAAGAACGGGCTGATCGTACTGTGGTCTCTATACTCCATGACACAGGAGCCACAATCCTGGAGCTGGGGATGATGGGTTCAGAGTCCCTCTCACGTGTTGGCGGGACAGGGCATCTGCTTTCTGATTCTTGTATCCCTGGCGATAGGCTAAAGTGAAGTTGAACCTGCTATAAAACAGAGCCCGCCTGGCGAGCGTTCAACCTCCTGGCTTCTTGAATGGAGACCACGTTCTAATGGTCCGTCCAGATCACGAAAGGATGAAGTGCCCCCACTTGTAGTTGCGTTCCTGCTGGCAAGAACCGCTTGGAAAGACTCGGGGGTCCAGCCAAAACGGGTCTGGGACTTGCGGGTTAGGGCAGAGGCGATGCCACCGCACCAAAGTTCTGTATAAAACACCTGTAAAAATTGGCAAACCCGAGGAACCGCTGGACTTGTTTGAGTGAGGCGGGACGGGGCCAGTCAGTGGCCACCCTAACTTTAACAGGGTCCATTTGGATGTCGGCGGTAGAGATATTGTGACCCAGGAAAGACACTGGGGATACATGGAACTCACACTTCTCAATCTTGACATATAGTTGACTCTGCAGGAGCCATATCAGGACTTGGCGGATGTGCAGGATGTGTTCCGGAACATATCCCTAAGAGTGTCATTGACCAATGCTTGGAAGACTGCCGGTGAGTTCAATAATCCGTATGGCATGACTAAATACTCATAGTGGCCACTCTGGGTGTTAAAGGCAGTCTTCCATTCATCTCCCTCCCTGATTCTCACCAGATTATAAGCGTTGCGGAGGTCCAGTTTGGTGAAGAATTGTTCCCTCTAGGTCAGCTCCAAGGTGCTAGACATCATGGGTAGGGGGTAACGGTTCTTAGACCTCCATCCTTCTTTCCCACGAAAAAGAAACCCGAACCAGCTGAGGATATTGAGGAGCAAATGCAAAAAAGGTTTTCACCTTGACATTATGTGGTATTGTGTGTAGATTGATGAGGATAAAAAAAAAATCTATTTTAGAACAAGGCTGCAACGTTACAAAATGTGGAAAAAGTGAAGGGGTCTGAATACTTTCCGAATGCACTGTGTGTATGCTATCTTGAACATGCACGCTTTAAATGATTTCATAAGAAGAAACTTTAAACTATTTACTGTATTACAAGTAATTTTTAATTGTGTTTGGTTGACAACGGAACCAAATATCAATATTTAAAGGAAATATCTACTGCTTCGATAGTGCCATCTGAGCCGCTGGTGTAACCGATGTGAAATGGCTAGCTAGTTAGCGGTGGTGCGCGCTAATAGCGTTTCAATCGGTGACATCACTCGCTTTGAGACCTTGAAGTAGTGGTTCCCCTTGCTCTGCAAGGGGCCTTTGTGGAGCGATGGGTAACGATGCTTCGTGAGTGACTGTTGTTGATGTGTGCAGAGGTCCCTGGTTCACGCCTGGGTCGGGGCGAGGGGACGGACTAAATTTATACTGTTACACTGGCTTAATCCCATTATTTAACGTTTATCTTTGATTTGGAGACATGAATCCAACATTTGATTTGATAACAAGTTAATAGGCTATTTATTGTATTTCCAAAGTGATACTGAAATGTCTTTGGTTGTCAACGCAACCAAATATCAACATTTGAAGGAGATGTATCTTCTGCTTGGATAGACTAAATCAAATTAAACTTGAAATACACTTGATTTAATTTAGTCCATTCTTTAACTGAGATTTTTGATTGAGATGGAGACATCAATTATACATTTGTAGATAAACTAAAATCAAAGCCAGAGTAAGTCAGTGGCACAGATGGAACTATCCAAGCAGAAGATACATCTCTTTCAAACAGAGGTGACATGCCCATAGGGGGAGTGCATGATGCCCATGCCTTCAAATGTTGATATTTGGTAGCATTGACAACCAAACACTATTCAATATCACTAAATATCATTCAATTTGAAATCAACCAGAGCTTGAAACCCTAGGCCTATTGTAATGTGTATTTTTTTGTTAAATTCTGTGTTGAATTGAAACAATGGCTGTGGATGGGAGACCAAATGGTAGCCGTAGATAGAAAAATTCTCCAAAGGAGAACAATACGTTGACACACTACATTTAAACAACGTTGATTTGACCAGTTTGTGCCCAGTGAGGGGTCTCTGCTCCACTCTGTTGGTGGAGTTTATCAGAAAATTCCTTCACCATGGAGTGGAGTTTAGTCAGGAATGGCTACTTTAAACAATCAAAGAAATGTGACCTCAAATCTGTTGTAATGATCTCTATCTGCCGTACAGAAGAGTGAACTTTTGATATTTTCTTTCCTCTTTATATTAACACATTTTACTGCCAATAATCTGAAAGGGATTGCCTAGTGTATAGAAAGTGAGTCCAATATGAAACATTACACAGTCCCTTTAAGTACACTTATATAGTATAAAACTCCCCTAGCCCTTCTGGTTCAGGATGTAGGGCTTTAAACAGTATCTGGATAATAGATAGAGCTGAACTCAGACCTTCATTGCCCCTTCCCTTCCCACTTGTAAAAACATGTCAAAACACGTAACATGTAAAAACATGAATGGCTCATTCATGATACAGGTATGACTCTGAGGAAGCCACAGCAGCAGCAACCCAGTCAGAGGCGTAAATCATTATTATGTGCATCCTAAATGGTACCATATTCCCTATATTTTTTTATTTATTTTTATTTAACCTTTATTTAACCAGGTAGGCAAATTGAGAACACGTTCTCATTTACAATTGCGACCTGGCCAAGATAAAGCAAAGCAGTTCGACACATACAACAACACATAGTTACACATGGAGTAAAAACAAACATATAGTCAATAATACAGTGAAAAAAAAAAAGTCTATATACAATGTGAGCAAGTGAGGTGAGATAAGGGAGGTGAAGGCAAACAGATATATGTATAAATAAATAAAATATAAAAAGGCCATGGAGGCGAAGTGAGTACAACAGAGCAAGTAAAATAAAAACTAAAAAAACACTGGAATGGTTGGTTTGCATTGGAAGAAAGTGCAAAGTAGAGACAGAAATAATGGGGTGCAAAGGAGCAAAATAAATTAATAAATAAATACAGTAGGTAAAGAGGTAGTTGTTTGGGCTAAATTGTAGATGGGTTATGTACAGGTGCAGTAATCTATGAGCTGCTCTGACAGCTGGTGCTTAAAGCTAGTGAGGGAGATAGGTGTTTCCAGTTTCAGAGATTTTTGTAGTTCGTTCCAGTCATTGGCAGCAGAGAACTGGAAGGAGAGGCGTCCAAAGGAAGAATTGGTTTTGGGGGTGACTAGAGAGATATACCTGCTGGAGCGCGTGCTACAGGTAGGTGCTGCTATGGTGACCAGCGAGCTGAGATAAGGGGGGACTTTACCTAGCAGGGTCTTGTAGATGACCTGGAACCAGTGGGTTTGGCGACGAGTATGAAGCGAGGGCCAGCCAACGAGAGTGTACAGGTCGCAGTGGTGGGTAGTATATGGGGCTTTGGTGACAAAACGGATGGCACCGTGATAGACTGCATCCAATTTATTGAGTAGGGTTTTGGAGGCTATTTTGTAAATGACATCACCGAAGTCGAGGATTGGTAGGATGGTCAGTTTTACAAGGGTATGTTTGGCAGCATGAGTAAAGGATGCTTTGTTGCGGAATAGGAAGCCAATTCTAGATTTGACTTTGGATTGGAGATGTTTGATGTGGGTCTGGAAGGAGAGTTTACAGTCTAACCAGACACCTAGGTATTTGTAGTTGTCCACATATTCTAAGTCAGAGCCGTCCAAAGTAGTGATGTTGGACAGGCGGGCAGGAGCAGGCAGCGATCGGTTGAAGAGCATGCATTTGGTTTTACTTGTATTTAAGAGCAGTTGGAGGCCACGGAAGGAGAGTTGTATGGCATTGAAGCTCGCCTGGAGGGTTGTTAACACAGTGTCAAAAGAAGGGCCAGAAGTATACAGAATAGGTATATATATATATATACATATATATACAGGTATAGGATCTTAATTTGACCTCTCTCTACCTCAGTTTGCTCCTCAATTCATGCACCTTGGTTGGAAAGCAAGGTAGCAGCAGTGATCCATTCTCTACTTTGATCGCACTGTTGCAGGATAACTTTCCTGCAATTCAGGGAATGTAAAACTTGTAGTGTGTTTGAGGTTAAAAAAGCCTTGTTTGACATTTTTTTGGGGGACCTTCAGTGAAACGTGGCTCATTTAGCGAACATCGCTAGAATATGTTGATTATTAAAGACACATAGGGAATTGTTTTAATTAAATAAAAATATATTATTAATAGCTGGGCATTTGAAAAGAACACACACCTTGACTAATATGTAACCTATTTAAATATATTACAGGTCTGGACATCAATGACAGAACGAATTAGAATCAAAACAAATCGTTATGGCCGGTGAGAGAGCACAACATTCTCTCTCTGTCCACTGCAGATGTAGGCTACACAAACCAACCAGACTGCGAGACAGACAGACAGACAGACAGACAGACACCCCTGCACTGTTTCCATGACATGCCCAATTCGAGTCTGGGTGACGTATCTCCGTTAGTGATGTGACGTCGCGGGGCGCTAGATGTAGTGGTTTCTAGCTGCATCTTGTTGACGGTCGGTATTACAGAGGAGAACCGAGAGAAGAGGAGTCGAAACGACCCCATTCAGGCAAGTCTTTTTAATCGGGTTTCGGTACGTGCTTATTTGCTTCTATGTACATGATGAAATGGGTAATGTTATGTATCGGGTGTTGAATTATTTGACGGTTTACCGAAATGGAGGCATGCTTTGAGGGTTTAACAAGCGTTCGCTAATTGTTAACTAGCCTAGGCTAGTTTGCTATGGCTTCACACAGCGCTGGGTGTGTAACAGTAGTGGCTATGCTAACCTAACCTGGCTAATCCATTTGCCCAGCTCGGATATAACGTACATTTTTGTAGCTAAAGCAATGCTAATTCGAGCTATCGAATTGTCTTTCTCTGTTTTCTGTTACGCGGTCCTCAGATGTGTTGCCATACTAATTGTAACGTTATTGGTTTCCTTACATTTGATACTCAATATATTCGCTTTTTTATGTTTTATTTCCTTAAAGATAAGTATTTATCGATGTTCGAGGTGTAAAATACACCACAAAGCCGCATTTGCCAGCTAATTCTCATGTCGGCTCAACTTGCTGCTACAAGCCGGGTATTTGGTTCTACGTTCAGCTAATGTTAGCTGGCAATTGTAGGTAGCTAACTAGGTCGATAGACAGTCTAGTCGCAGACGGTAGTTTAGCCAGTGAACGTCATTATCAGTGCTGTCTGCATACCAGTGCCATCGTGGCGAGCCAGAGGGAAGGGGGCGGGAGGAATGGAACCGAGCGCAAGCTGTGCGCGGTGTCCTTGCTAGCTACGAAGAAGGGGGTGACACTCCGCGAGATGGAGAAAAACAAAACAGCAATCAACGATATTTTTTTGAGAAATACTTAGTTTTGTTCGAATATTAATATTGTCTAAAAACCTTTCTTAGCCGAAACTATATTATTTCGTTGCGTGGGAAAAATGTCAGTTTTGGTTGTAAATCCACGCAGGAATCACGGGTGGTGAAGCTTGCATCGCCGCATACCTCCTTGCATTGGTAGTAATGTAATTATTACCATACTGCGACCAAAGCCTGCTCTGTGGTCCGACTTTTTGTACCCCGATAGTGCTAGCTTTGGTGGAAAGATCTGGCGGCGGTGTACTTACTGGTTCTGGTATAATCTAGCTAACGCGTTAGTGTTGTCGCTGTAGTCCGCACACAGCTACATTTGAACTGCCTAAACGCATGTACAGTTTCTTCAGTTGTTATATATATATATACACATTTAACCCCATTTTGTATTTGGCAGCCGATTTTAAATGGATGATATTACAGTATAAAATACATTGGTCACCCACAAGCATAATACGATTGTAGCTTAATTGGAGGGTGGTTGTTTACACCGCCCAATGTTGAGGGTTTCCAGTGAAATGTTGTAGCCACATATATATGTAAATTTTCCTAAAATTGGATTACAATACAATTTCCTGTTAATAAATCCGTCGTTTATAGATGTAGCTAGGTATGAACAGTTTTATTATTTGAATTGATGCAGTGTAAATGCAGCTAGATTCCGGGGCATAGGGAAAATGCCTCGTTCAACATCCATTCCATGTCACGCTGTGCATTTCGATAACAATTGAACCGGTTGAATGAGAGCCTTTATACTCCTTTATCAATTGTTTTCACATAGTCGATGGGGTCAGCGTGGGGTTACCAGCAGAGCAGACGTTGGCTTGAGGACAGCAAGCAGGACAACAGGTGGGGTTGGGGAGGCTGGCTATTTGGTCAATTTAGAGCCATTTGGACAAATTGTTAATTTGATTACCTAGGCTACACCAAGTGTGAACTTTTTTTGTCACAGTATCTAGTGACCGAAAGAAGGCCAGAGAGAATTGCTAGATTCTAGTTGTTGGTTGTCTGGCCACCTGGTTGGTTTTACTTGACAAAACTAGCACTTTCTGTTGGCAATGAAATGGTGTGGTGGGTGAAAACTTGTCATTGCCCCATGGGGTTCAATGACAAGGGCTGAATGGGCAGATGTTTGGGTGGTGAGATATGTTAATAGCCATTTGGCCCCCAATGGGTCTATTGAGCCACTCAACCCCCAACCAGGATAGCCTCCATAAAAATGTAAACACCTTCAACGTTATTTTATGCTCAAGAGAAAAACGCATCTGATGGGGTGGTCTTCTACTTAGACAAATAATTTCAGATGACATGAAAAAGGCTACATGCAGGCGAAACATAGTTTGAGTTTTACTAGGGAGGGAAAACATGTAAATGTTCACCCTTCGGTTTGTGTTAACTCCTGAACCATTCCACTCCCCCACTGCCCCACTTCTCGTCCTCTACAGGAAGCAGACATACAGACAACAATCTGAACAGAAACACAGCAGTCTCCACCATGTACCTTTCTGAACACCAGAAGATCTGGAACATTTGACACGAGAAGAAAACAAACGAACAAAACCCACATTAACTCAAAGGGTTCTATAAATCCAAGTGAAGCTGATAGTGGAACGAAACGGACCTCTATCAACGCCGACATGGCCAGTACTCAGACGAGTCTGAAAACCTCATTCAAAGATCTGACCTCGTTCAAGGGCAACATGAAGCGGCTGTACCGAGAGAGGCTAGAGGACGCGCCCATCAAGAAGAGGCTGATGGCTGAGATGAACCTGAAGCGACGCAGCCTAGACACCCTGCCCCAGACCCCCAAGGTGAAGAGGGAGTCTGGGGAGGAGCACACCCATCCCCGGGATGCAGATAGAGGCATGGATAGATCCATAGAGATGGACAGTAGAGGGGAGCTCCAGGTATGTGGAGCCAAGGCTCTGGATCTCAGTCCTGGGCTGAAACACACACTGGCTGCCTTTACCCTCAGCAGCCAAAGCTCTCTGGGGGGCCCAGCAGCCTTCTCCGCCCGCTCCGGCCACGAAGCCTCCCCCGAGGTCAGCCCTGATTCCTGCTCCAGCATGGCCCCTCTCCCCTCCCCACCAGTCCTAGGAGGTGGACCCCTCTTGGTGCCCAGCGACAGCTCCACAGAGTTAAGCCACTCCCTTCTAGAGGGTGAATCCATCTCCTGCTTTGCTGTCGGTGGGGAGAAACGCCTCTGCCTCCCCCAGGTGCTCAACTCGGTGCTCCGCGACTTTTCCTTGCAGCAGATCAATGCAGTGTGCGACGAGCTCTACGTGTACTGCTCGCGCTGTGACGGTGAGCAGCTCCACATCCTCAAGGTGCTGGGTATTTTACCCTTCAACGCCCCGTCTTGCGGCCTCATCACCCTTACCGACGCCCAGCGCCTCTGCAACGCCTTGCTCCGCCCGGGGGCTGCCCTGCCCTCTGACCCCAGCACCAAGCGGCCCGGCCAGGGGCTCCTAAAGGAGACAGAGTCTAGCTTCCAGGTGGAGCACCAGTGTCTAGGGAAATGCCAGGGTCTGTTTGTACCCCAGTTCTACACACAGCCCGAGGCGCCCTGTGTTCAGTGCGTGGAGTGCCAGCTGATTTTCTCACCGCAGAAGTTTGTGATGCACTCACACAAGTCCCCGGACAAGAGGACCTGCCACTGGGGCTTTGACTCGGCCAAGTGGCCGTGCTACCTGCAGCTGGGGAGGAAGTATCTGGGAACGCCTGAGGAGCCGCAGCTCAAACTGCTGCTAGAGGACATGAAGGACAAGTTCCACTACAACAGGACCACTGACAAAGTAAGCACTGATTTTCTTATTGTGTGTGTGTGTGTGTGTGTGTGTGTGTGTGTGTGTGTGTGTGTGTGTGTGTGTGTGTGTGTGTGTGTGTGTGTGTGTGTGTGTGTGTGTGTGTGTGTCAGACTTTTTATTTTGTCAGTTCGTTTGGTTGCACTGTCGATACAACTACCAATAAATGATATCTATTGAGTCTCTAGAAGCCAGCCCCAACTATGGGTTTCATTAGGTGTGTGTATAAGACAGGGGACTGGTGTCACCCCTCCTGCTGGCTGTAGTGTAGTAGATCCGAGCGTTTTGCTGCAACTGCGATAACATATGTAAATTCAGGTACGTGATCAATAAACTGATTTTGAGGAGGGGCGGACAGGATGACCACTGACCAGCTGGTTTCTCGCTCTCTCGGTTGGTCCCAGTGTGTGTGTGTGTGTGTGTGTCACGGGGAAGGGCATCATTTGTCTTCCAGGTCAGCTGGAGGTCACTAGAACCATCACTAGACAATAGGCCACAACACTAACTGAACTAGTGGACTCTTTCACAGTCCTCTGGGCTTGAATGGATGGGCTGACAATTTACATCCATTGCATCCACCCCGCTACACCCTTCCATATTTAAATTACTTTTAAAGTATTTTGAAGTAATTTAGTTAATTGATACTTTTAGGGATGGTTTAAAATATATATATAAAAAAAAAATATATATATATATATTTGACCGATATCTGATATTTTCCTTGTCAAAAAACGATACCGATACCCAATATTAAACATTTTAGCTGCCCTTTTAAGCTGCTAAAAGGCAGCTAGTACAGTTAAATAGTTAACACACACACATGAACGCAGCAGTCTAAGGCACTGCATCTCAGTGCAAGAGGCGGTCCTACAGTCCCTGGTTCGAATCCAGGCTGTATCACATCCGGCTGTGATTGGGAGTCCCATAGGGCAGCGCACAATTGGCCCAGCATCGTCCGGGCCGTCATTGTAAATAAGAATTTGTTCTTAACCTTCTTGCCTAGTTAAATAAAGGTTACACACACACCACACTGACCAAAAAGTTATTTTGTTGGCATTTACGTATGTCCCCATTACCAGTAAAACATAATCAAACCCTATTTCTTTCACTTACTTGCTGTGTTGTTTCATTGTTCAGATGTTTCATTCTCAAGCAGGATTTCTATGGAACGCCGTTTGGGTCTTTGCATGTCAAAAAAGGGACAAATAACACTATTTGACGTGTCAAATAAGCTTGTTGACCAATCAGGACCTGAATATGACTGCACGTCACATAATAATTGAATGCGTTCATACACGTTTTACATAGTTTAATCAATGTGTAATAACTATCACTCGTATTTCATATGTTACAGGGATTCGTCGATACATATGCTATGATGCTGCTAAAGTTGTCTCGCACATACAGTGCTGGTCATAAAAAAAGCTAGCTAGCTCATGGATGCAAACAATGTTCTTCCCCAAAAACATAGCAAAACGACATAATCTGTTTCAGTAGCTATAGTTAGCTAGCTAACTATTTAGCTAAGTGTCATCAGCTAAAATAACCCTAATTTATAAAACAGTTATTTGATTAATGGTGGTCAGACCCAATAAGGATTAGCCGCAATAGTGGACTTTGCGGTTAGCCTTCAAAATAAAAGTATGGCATAATTATATTTGTATTCATTTGCATCACTGTCAATGACATTTATTTTGAACGCAACCTACAAATTCCACTATTGTGCCTAATCCTTATTGTGGCTAGCTTCATAACAGATAACCCGGTCAGGTCGAGCCTCACTAGCCAGATGAAGCTAGCTGGCTGCTTATAACGTTAGCTTTGGGAAACCGAGTTAAGTAGCTGGTTAGCTATTTATTTTCATGAACTGAAGTTCAATTTCAATAGGCGAACAACAAGTGGCAACCTAGCTAATACTTACGCACAAGGATTCCTAAATCATTGCTAAGAATAATGAAAATGACTGCAGTTTCTAATGGTCATTGTTTTCAGGCTGGTTGTATCGGTGCTAGTTAGGTACCAAGCAAATGCTATCTACCCCAGAAGTCGCGGTCAAACAAATTATGCTTTATTACCAATGCGTTATTGTAAACTCATTGTTCTTCGCCGGTGTTTGCTTGTTTGCAGACTTTTTTGTACAGCTTTGACAGTGCTACTGTATCTTTTTTGATACGCAAAGACCCAAACAGCGTTCCATAGTATATATGTCATGAAGATAATAGCAGCGACGCAATTACTTTGTAACTCCGGTAGGGCAACATCTGAAAAATAGCGCACTTAGTAGTGTGTACCGGTGCTCGTCCAGTCGGCGAAAGCAAACATCACCCGCGACAGAGAACAGTTCATTGTCAAGGGGATGAATTCCATTATCTCGGCTTTAATGGATTTCGCCTTTGAGTCGTCTCGCTGAAATGTTCTTACTCTTTCAAATGACTGCTCGATTTGTTGACTGCTCGATCCACACAGCAGACATTGTGGGCTAGGTTAGGAATGCTGTGTTGCACGTGTAGTGCAAAATTTAGCGTGGTGTCATTGCACGGTAGCTTTGACATCGGCGTTAAACTAGACATCGGGCTGATACCGATGTTGGCATTTTTAGCTAATATCGGCCGATTCCCATATGTTCACCGATATATCGGTAAACTCTCATAAATTTGAAAAATATCATGATATGAAATTTAGGCCATCGATTATATGCAACGCAGGACACGCTAGATAAACTAGTAATATCATCAACCATGTGTAGTTATAACTAGTGATTATGATTGATTGATTGATTGTTTGTTTTTTATAAGATACGTTTTTTTTATAAGATTGTTACGAAAACTTGAAATCGCCCTAATTAATCGACCATTCCGATTAATCGGTCGACCTCTAGTTGGAATATAGTGGACAGCACTTTGAATACATTGTTGTTTGACATGACACGACAAATGAATAAGCCAGGAAGGAATTATTGTGACAGGGTAGTGTTGGTCAGTGTTTCCCAGGGGATCCTATATGATGTTACATTATGTTTTCCCATGTAACTATCTAGCTCTCTGGCTAACATATTCATGCTAAGCCTATTCCTTTCTGATTTAGAAGATACCGTTGTACAAACCACATGCCGATCTAGGCGTACACCAGCACTGGTATCCGGCTCTATTAGTTAGCTTATTACTGCATTGTCGGAACTAGAAGCACAAGTATTTCGCTACACTCGCATTAACATCTGCTAACCATGTGTGTGTGACAAATAAAATTTGATTTGAGCTACGTTTGCTCTGACTGAATATATTTAGCTAGTGATTAGCGTTAGCGGCTAACACAATTTATTTTAGTCATGTGCTATGAAAAGACAAACTAGCTATTTGCAGACAAACAAACTAATAGTGTCATTATATAACGCTTGAAAGCAGCATCCATGTCACCAACATCTTGACCATACAGACTGCAGTGAACGGCAAGTGACGTGTTCGTGACTTCATGGTCGAGCAACAACATGCTCTCCTTGAGTGACGGGGCAGGGCTTGGTGTGGGAACCGGCATGCTATATCCAGGATCCTTGGTCTCTACCCTAACCTTAAACCTTAACCCTTTTAAATGTAAACTTCAATGGGGTAGGGACGTCCCAAGGATCCCAGATAGCAAGGATCGAAGCGGCATACCGGTGTGTGTGTGTGTGTGTGTGTATTTTTTGTGTTTTTTTTTTTACTGATTACAGTTTTTCCCCGTTTTTGCTCTCAAAACCACCAATTTTGAATGTAAAACAACTAAATTTTATGTTTCTAGTCCACAACAATACTTAAAACACATAAGGAGACTTTTGAGGTCTGGAAAGAAATGAATGTGGATTCTTGGGTGTAGTTACCATTTACCATGCAGGAGACCGTTGTTTGGTTAGCAATTTTTCTGTAGCGCTCATGTGATTGCAGAGTTTGCAAAACAAATGGCCATGCAAATAATCCTATCATTCTGCCGTATAGGCATAGGCTACTTTGTAGTTAACATTTCATTTAGGAGGTTTTCCAAAGCTGTTCCATCTCTACCAGAAGGTTATCATTAGCATCACCGCTAGCAGTTACACAAAGTGGGCATTCCTGTTCCATTTCAGAAAGTTGCAGGAAAATACGAATCACTGGTTCATTTTGTTCATATCTTATGTTTATCTCGGGCAAATTATCTTGGGGTGGCAAGTAGCCTAGTGGTTAGAGCGTTGGGCCAGTAACCCGAAACGTTGCTAGATCGAATCCCCGAGCTGACACGGTAAACATCTGTTGTTCTGACCCTGAACAAGGCAGTTAACCCACTGTTCCTAGGCCGTCATTGTAAATAAGAATTTGATCTTCACTGACATGTCTAGTTAAATTAAGGTTAAATATTTAAAAAAATATTTATATTTTTTATAAGTTCATTGCATTTAAGTTTATTTCATATACTTCAATAAAAAAAAATTCTATTGTTGAATTATGTTTTAATGTCTTCGCAACGGGGACTAGGCTTAAGATGTTTCCGGGAAACCATTCTTTTGATCTTTTTTTGTACCACCGAGCGGGAAGTGTACCGAAACAGGCAACCCAAGCCCTTGCATGGGGGAATGCCCATGTTGCATCACCACCCCCACCACCAGTGCTTTCCACTAAAGACCAAAACCCAAGGGAGGCTTCTACAGAGCAGAGGGGGTTTTGATGGTTTTTTTTCTTTCAGTCATTCTTACAAAAAAGAAAGTGACAGTGGGAGAGAGCAGTGCACAGGCCGGGACCTATAGAAATGTCAGACACCCTGAAGAAGGCACAGGGATGCTGAAACGTTTGTGTTTTACCCGATAAATTACTGGGAGTTTGTACATATATATGGAGTGTGCGACTCTCTTTTTGTTTTTATAGCTAAAAACATGAAAAGCTATAGATTGGTTCCCTTCCATTGACTGGTTCACATCCATGTCTCATGTTTTCTTCTTGACCAAACCGGACTATTATGTGCGTCCCAAATGGCACTCTATTCTCTATACAGTGCATTACTTTTGACCAGGGCCCATAAGTCTGGTGAAAAGTAGTGCGCTATCTATGGAATAGGGTGCCATTTTGGACGCAGACTCGGTTTTGTATTGTTGAGATAAACACTGACTTTAATTGGTGTTTTCTAGGCCAAGTAATTTGTCTTCACTGTAGCCGCCTGGCACATTATGGGTTAAATAAGAGACTATGGACTCGGAGCAGACAGGCTTTAGTTTCTGTGTGAGTGTGTGTGCAGACAGGTGTGAGAACACTACCTGCTGTACAGTCATTTGGCACTCCCTGTGCGCTGTGTTTGTGTCTGGCAGAAAGAGAGTGAGGTTAGCGAGAATCCCCAGCCTCTCCCTCCCTGTGTGTTTTGAAGTGTGTGCGTGATTCTGCCGGAAATACTGTCTGGTGTCTAGTCTAGTGCCCAAACCACATTCCTACCCCCCTCCCCTTTTTGTCTCTCCCTCTCCTCCCTCGCTCCTCGGCTTGTCTCACTTTCGTCTGAGAGTCAGACAGATCGACCTGGGGCCACTCAGTCACGCAGACACGTCTCCACCGCAGAGCAGACTAATCACACACATACACACACACACACACATCTACCTTATGGTATATCATGTAGCCTACCGCTGAAGCTGTACGGTGACTGGTTAGGTAAGCCTGTCACATGCTATCCAGTCAGCGGTTTGTGCATATATTATGAGATTTTGTGATGTTTTGGTTAGTTTAGGTGTTTGGCTGTGTTTTTTTTTTGTGGCTGTTCGCTAGGGCCTGGACGATACCAGTATCGCGAGACTCGTGGCAAGGAAACAAAATACAAAGCAGATTTAACTTCTTGAATGAATCATAAATAATGTTTGAGGCATAAATATCATACCCCCCCCAAAAAATGCTAACCTCCCCTGTTATTGTAGTGGTGAGAGGTTAGCATGTCTTGGTATGGTATTTGTGCGTCTGTGACTTTCTCACTCATCATTATTCACGATTCATTCAGGACTTACCGTATTCATGGTAACATCCATATGAATGTAAACGTGTTTAGAAACATAATCTTATTTACAGTAACAGTGACTCCAAAATGACACACTGCATTATTTACCATTCATTTCTATTGGGCACAAAATCATCTGAAACACAACCAAAACAAACAGCAAATGCACCCAACACATTTGTAGAGTCACAAGCTGGATGTAGTCATTGTGTGCTCGGAATACGGGACCAAATACAAAACTGTTTCCTTCTTTAATACACATACACTAAGCGTACAAAACATTAGGAACACCTTTGGGTTATGGTTACCATTTGGGTTAGGATTACCAATTATCAGTCGTTCTCTAGTAATGATCGTGTCAAAGGAGATGTTAGTGAGACAACAGACAGACACTACAACAGATGACTATAACTGGCGGCTCTTTACAGTGTTTGGCGTCTGAAACAATGATGTAATGAGCCTGCGGGGATGACAAGCAGCTTGTACTTCCCGGTCGGACAGACACGCACGCACACAGATTGATAGGGTGGCGTCATCTATGTTGTCTCTGTTCTCTGATTAGAGGAAAGCAGAAATTCCCAGTGTGTGACTCCTCCTTGGCCTAGTTGGCCTGGTTGTGAAATACCTGCTAGTCTGTCTGGAGGGACACAGTGTCCTGATACACACACATTCAGATTAGGAAAAACACTTTGTGACGTACTTGTTAGGATAGTGTGTGAGGCTGGGAACGTTTACATGTCTGTCTTTGTGCCTGGGAGTTGTCCAGAAGAGCCAGCCATGTTGCCCTATACCAATCCACCCCTGTAGTTTTAGCCCTGGCACCATGTCAGCTGTGGTAGACAGACAACACTCCTGTGCGTGTCTGTGTCGGCAGGTCCTAGACGACTGCCGTACAGACAGCAGACAGCTGCTTCTCTATGCTTCCTCTTGGCTATTTACACACCAGTGACTTCATTACCACAGACCAGACCTGCGTTCTGTCTCGCGTGGTCTCTCAAGTTCTCTCTCTCGCGCTTGCTCTCTAATCAATAGGCTTTATTGGCATGGAAAGTGTTACCACATACACTGCCAAAGCAAACAGACACATGTCAATGATGATGCGGATTGATAATAGGAAAAATGAGAATACTCAATAGCAATTAACAGGACAATGCAATAAGAAAGGAATGAGGACAATAATGAAATAGTGAGAAAGACACAGGTAGCAATGTTATTACTGTGGTTTGTCATTCTGCTGGTTGTCCGTACGGGTGTGTCAGGATACAGGAAGCTACATGATTTGCAACTAATATGGCAAAAAGGTATTTTTTTCAGATTTTGTTTAAAAATCTTGGTTTTTGTTTTCAATTTTGTGGGGAAGAAAAAAAGATTGCCTCTATGTCTGTGTAGTTCTCGCAGCTCTCTCTCGCTCGACCTCTGAGGGCAGAGTGGGCACAACCTGTCCTCTCTGGGTAGCCAGATCTGCCTGTGATGGCCGGTTTCTATTGCCAGTCTGTGCTAATTGAATCTGTACATAGTCGATGTTTTTCTCAATTTTCTAGCGTGTACCAAATAGCATGGAAGTTTACTTCGATACATTTTTTTTTGTTGGTGTCTTTCCAATAGGTGATATATTTTGCTTTGTGATAATTTGGTTGGGCCTGATTTTCTGAGTGCTGACCTGAGGCTTTATTGGGTTGGTAGTGGTTAGTGAACTTATCTTCAGGGCCAGCTGGCCGAGGGGACTCTTCTCTATGGCACCGTATGGCTTTTGAGGGCTTTGTAATTATAGGAGTGGGGGTCACTTGTCTGTCTCTTCCAAATCGTTCTAGACTAGAGCATTCTACTCTCTGCAGAGTTCTCAAACAGATCTTTCCCACTTCGTGTCCGGAGCCCTGCCCCACCACATTATTATTTTTATTATTATTATTATTATTATTTTTAAACAGTCAACGTCCCTGAGGGCCCAATTAGAAGACCGTAGCAAAATAAGCATTGAAACGAGACGATAAGTCGATGCTTACATAACTCAGCAGAGACCACTCTCTTGTTTCTGTCTCTCTTTCTCTCTACGCACGGCTCAGACATGCAAAACCCTCATGCAGCAGCATGTTATGAAGCTTCTACCCCCCCCCCCCTCTTATCTCCCACTATTCTCCCAGCTCTCATCTCCCACTATTCTCCCAGGGTTTGTACGGTCATGAAACTCATGGAAAAGTGATGGAATTTTAAAATGGTGTCTTCCAGGCCTGGAAGAGTTTTGTAAAATTATCAAATCCGAAAAGTCATTTAAATTAATTTAATTTCTGTTAATATCAGTTATTTAGGCAAAGTTTAAAAATATTTTATCAATCAAATAAAAATCAACATATCAGCCAGGATCTGATTGACACTTTAGCCCGTCTGGTTGTGCGCATCACCGGCACGTGTTTGTGAGATGCGTGGGCTGTTCCTCAAGGAGAGCGAGACAGTCGGACAAGAGTGTGCAAAGCTGTCATCAAGGCAAAGGGTGGCTACTTCAAAGAATCTAAAACATATTTTCAATTGTTTAACACTTTTTTTGTTGTTGTTGGTTACCACATGATTCCATATGTGTTATTTCATAGTTTTGATGTCTTCACTATTATTCTACAATGTAGACAATAGTAAAAAATAAAGAAACACTTTAATGAGTAGGTGTGTCCAAACGTTGACTGGTACTGTATATCAAGGTTGGTCAACCGTCCTCCAGGAGAGCTAATGGGCGTGCAGGCTTTTATTACAGTTCCCCTCTAACAAACCACGTTTTAGAAATGAGCTGGACCTTCGCAAACTGTCTCTGATGTGTTTGTGTTTGAGCAGGGCTTGATCAAAAGCCTGCACACCCAGTAGCTCTCCAGCCTTAGGGTTGACCACGTGTGTGTGTTATACAGTTGACTAACAACAACGACAGGAGATGCGTCCCAGTGTTGTTACCACAATACGCATACTTTTTTTGTAAATACATAGAGGCACTGCCAATTGTTGATCATGGAAATTTGGTTAAAAGTCCTGGAAAAGTCATGAACTTCCATCTGTCAACATGTGTATGAACCCTGCTCTCCTCTCCCTCTTCTTTCCTCCCCCTCTTCGCTCCTCTGCTCTCTTCTTCTCCTCGTTCAGGGGGAGACTAACCTCACAAGACCTCGTCTGAACGAAATGCTCCGCCTGTTTACAACCCTCATGTTCAGCCAATCACACGCTAGGGCCGGCCTCCTCCCCATGTCTCCCTCTCGCTCCCAGCCTCTCTCTCTCTCCCTCCTCCCCCGTGTGGATGTGTTAGTCTATGGATAGTTTTTAAAACGTTTTTTATTTATTTTCCCTCTGCTGTAATAACAACCTGTTCACGGTTGTGGTTGTAGGTGTTTAATGAGAGTCACTAAGTTATTTCTAAACAGCCCCAGCTAAGGAAATACTAATGATGTTTTTTGACTGTAACACCAGTGGTTACACTAGGTGTACTAGTGTTTACACTAGGTGTGTAACGGTTCACCAAACCCATGGTTCAGTACGTGTTGCGGTTTTTGGGTCACGTTTCGGTACAGCTGGAAAATGAAATGCCATTGACAATTTTCCGCAGTCACAATGTTTCTTGCATTGTCTGTTGAGACCGGATTGTTATAATGTGCCTCAAGTTTCCACTCTGATGCTGTGTTTGTAGCCATGTGGGCAGGTGGGAATTTACCAGATGTGAAGTTGTATATACCGGTTGGATGCGTTCATGTGATTTTGAACTCATTGAGAAATGCCGATTGGCTAATGGACAGCAAACTGTGTCAACCATAAATTAAAAGTACAGCTATCATGCTTGTAGATGAATTATAGAGTTAAAAAAACACATTAATGGATTGCGTTTTATAAATAATGTTTTGTTGCATTTAACTGCAGAAAATGCTTTTTCCTTAGTAGGTGACAGAGGTCAGTTGTTTGTGGTAAATTCCCACTTTCCACTTGGCTACGAACGCACCATGACACTGCTTTCTTCAGTGCCAGATGGGTCCTTGAAGTTGACATTTTAAAATGGTTAGGGAAGGGTTATGGTAAAAGTAGAGGTTAGGGTTCAGGGTAGGGACGATCCAGGATTGCACTGACCATGCCAGATGTGTACTTGTGACTCTCTCTTGTGACTCTGGGGTAATGTGATGGGCTAACACAACACATGGTGCATTGGCCAATTCAATAAAAACTTTGGCTTGCTTATATAGAGCGGGTACTATCTGTTTGCAGAAATGGGTGCAAGAGGGAAGTTCGTAATGTGGGTCGAGCACTTTCACGAGGTGCTGAAACCCTCTTAACCACTGAGAATGGGCGCATATCCGCCGCTATAAACCAAAGACTGTAAAACTATAAAGCGCCTACGTATCACCCTTTTTAATTTCTTTGACCCGGTCAGAATCAGCTGCCAAGTGCTGCTTGAATGCAGAAGGGAGACCAGCGTAAATATGTCAACATTTGTTGTTGGCAGCTGCATAGGCTATTCTCATTCAGCGTGGCGACATGTTTTTAACATTTTATCCACAACTCTGTCCGTCACCGTTTTAATCTACTGGGAAGCCAACATTTTTCCAAACTGTTGATTTTTAAATGCTGATTTGAGAATCCTCCTGGTTTATCAACCCCACCACTCACCATCGTACAGAACTAGTTCCCGGCTGCGCCTCACAAAAGGACAGTTTGAAATGTGCCAATTAAGATTATAGTTTTAAATACGACGTGTGCATAGGCTCTAGTTTTAACGGAATAACCTGAAATGTTTTTTCAGCTCAGATTTACTCGAGGCATTTAGGCCTACAACGCAGCAGAACCTAGTGTTTTTTTTTAATATTGTAAATATTTTTTTTATTGTATTCATTCAGGTTCACGGTCTGAATGGTACGGTACGTGTACCGTTACACCCCTAGTGTACACCCTTGTGTTATACTAGGGAAATTGTGTTTCGATAGCTCTTGGGTAATACACTGAGGTAAATCCTGTATGGAAATGCGCCGTAGAATTACTAGGGAAACTTCACTTCTCTCCATAGAGCTATGCTCCTGCCCTGTTGTTTCTGGCAGTGAGGGGCCCTGTCAGGGGGAGGGGGAAGGGGTTCTCTAACTGCAGCTTGCTTCATACGCACTCCAGCCCAGAGCCAACCAGCCAGCCAGGCAGTCAGGCAGCAGACTAAACACACACAAACACGCCTGTTCCCTTGTCTCACTACCTAAAGTCGACAGATAGACAGAGCTGGCTCCAACAACATAAAGGAAGGCGGGAGGATGGAGAGGAGAACATGGAGAGGAGGTTGTTAGCATGGAACCAGGGTTGTGTCCCAAATGGCACCCTATTTTCTATATACAGCCTTGTATGAGCCCCGATCAAAAAGTAATGCACTATATAGAGAATAGGGTGCCATTTTAGAATGCAGACCAGAATAATAATGTGTAGCTCGTGCTAGTAGTACATAAATTAATTGACCAATGAGAAGATTAACTGCCCAGTGTCTAGTCTCCCAGAGCATCCAGAGACACACACACACACACACACACACACACACACACACACACACACACACACACACACACACACACACACACACACACACACACACACACACACACAGGAACATATTGAAACTGCACATACTCTAGTCTCTGTACATCTCTTGTCTTCATCCTTCTCTCCTTCCACCATCTATCTCTCCATTATACATGATGCAAACATGGGAAGAGGGAAAAGACCGTATTCCATTAAAGGAATCCTCTTCGCTCCACTTTACTACTCCTATGTCTGCAGCAGGTTCTGTAATGGCAGTCATTTCCACGGGGAAGCGATGATGTGCATCCTAAATAAATGATGCTTTTTATAGTGCACTACTTTTGACCAATGCCCATTAGGGTCTGGTCAAAAGTAGTGCACTATGAAGGGAATAGGGTCAGGGTCTAAAATGAACACCTGCCAAATGTCGGTAGATTTAGGAATTGGCAGGTAATATGTATATTTCTCCAGCCACGTCGGTGGGTGGTCAGGGCTCCACGGTGCACGCATTTCACTCGCAGTCAAGTATGAGCACATTTCTAGTGAAATGAATGAAGCAGTAGCTGTTTTCAAAGTGTTTCTGTCGTTTTGTTTTGTCGCTGGTAGCTAATCACACAGAACTATTAATCCTATAATACAGTTGAATTGGGAAGTTTACATACACTTAGGTTGGAGTCATTAAAACTAGTTTTTCAACCACTCCACAAATGTCTTGTTAATAAACTATAGTTTTGGCAAGTCGGTTAGGACATCTACTTTGTGTATGACACAAGTAATTTTCCCAACAATTGTTTACAGACATATTATTTCACTTATAATTCACTGTATCACAGTTCCAGTGGGTCAGAAGTTTACATACACTAAGTTGACTGTGCCTTTAAACAGCATGGAAAATTCAAAACAATGATGTCATGGCTTTAGAAGCTTCTGATAGGCTAATTGACATAATTGGAGTCAATTGGAGGTGTACCTGTGGATGTATTTCAAGGCCTACCTTAAAACTCCGTGCCACTTTGCTTGACATCATGGGGAAAATCAAAAGAAATCAGCCCACAAAATTGTAGACCTCCCCAAGTTTGGTTCATCCTTGGGAGCAATTTCCAAACGCCTGAAGGTACCACATTCATCTGTACAAACAATCGTACGCAAGTATAAACACCATGGGACCCCGCAGTCGTCATACCGCTCAGAAGGAGATGCGTTCTGTCTCCTAGAGATGAATGTACTTTGGTGCGAAAAGTGCAAATCAATCTCAGAACAACAGCAAAGGATCTTGTGAAGATGCTGGAAGAAACGGGTACAAAATTATTTATATCCACAGTAAAACGAGTCCTATATTGACATAACCTGAAAGGCTGCTCAGCAAGGATGAAGCCACTGCTCAAAAAACACCATAGAAAAGCCAGGCTACAGTTTGCAACTACACATGGGGACAAAGATTGTACTTTTTGGAGAAATGTCCTCTGGTCTGATGAAACAAAAATAGAACTGTTTGTCCATAATGACCATTGTTGTGTTTAGAGGAAAAAGGGGGATGCTTGCAAGCCAAAGAACACCATCCCAACCGTGAAGCACGGGGGTGGCATCATCATGGGGGGTGCTTTGCTGCAGGAGGGACTGGTGCACGTCACAAAATAGATGTCATTATGAGGGAGGAAAAATATGTGTATATATTGAAGCAACATCTCAAGACATCAGTCAGGAAGTTAAAGCTTGGTCGCAAATGGGTCTTCCAAATTGACAACGACCCCAAGCATACTTCCAAAGTTGTGGCAGAATTTCTTAAGGACAACAAAGGCAAGGTGTTGGAGTGGCCATCACAAAGCCCTGACCTCAATCCCATAGAACATTTGTGGGTAGAACTGAAAAAGCGTGTGCGAGCAAGGAGGCCTTACAAACCTGACTCAGTTACACCAGCTCTGTCAGGAGGAAAGGTCCAGAATTCACCCAACTTATTGTGGGAAGCTTGTGGAAGGCTACCCAAAACGTTTAACCCCAGTTAAACAATTTAAAGGCAATAATACCAAATACTAATTGAGTGTATGTAAACTTCTGACCCATTGGGAATGTGATGAAAGAAATAAAAGCTGGAATAAATGATTCTCTCTACTATTATTCTGACATTTCACATTCTTAAAATAAAGTGGTGATCCTAACTGACCTAAACAGGGAATTTTTACTAGGATTAAATATCAGGAATTGTGATAAACGGAGTTTAAATGCATTTGACTAATGTGTATATAAACTTCCGACTTCAAATGTATATATCCCGCACAGCCACACTGCCTGGCTGGGGAGCTGTGCGCACTGTGATTCGGCTTAAGATACATTTTTAGAAGCGCTGTGCCCAGGCATGAAAGTTAGTGTAATTAAAGTGAAACTTTATCCTTGTGTGTCATGGCTATTTACATTTATTTTGTTTACAAGAAAGGTTGTTTTCCAATGTTTGAGTTTGCTTCAACTGCTAGCAAAGATCGGCTACTGGTCAGATTCTCTACCTAAAAGGCACACTGTCACTGAAAGACTTGAGAGCTTGAGTGTCCTGCCCCCGTTGCCACGGTAACCTTTTTTTGTCTGGTCTGATACTCAGGGTACAAAAAAAAAAGGAAATAAAATGCATCGATATACCACATCACTTCTTACTACTAATACATGTGTTGTTTAACAAAGTGGCTGGTTTTCTTTTTTTGTTGTTTGCCTGCCACAGTGGCTGGTGGACCAACAAGTTTGTTTTAGGCTCTGAATAGGGTGCTATGTGGGACACACCCATGGTGGTGGTGTTGTGTTATTATGTATTCACACTCTGTGTGTGTTAATGGTATGTGTGCTGGTTGCTGTCATGTCCTTTTGTTTTAATGAAAGCAAGTTTGTCCTCATTTTGGTTGGTAGCTCCCATGTCAACATGGCTGCCAATGTGTTTGTTGCTACTGTAACTAGCAAGCTTCAGTCTCGCATGACCTTACTACAAAGTCTCGTTCATCACTATGGCTTATTGGGGGAAAAAACACGAGGAAGCCTGGAAGCAGAGGCGATAGAGGCCGAGGATCTTCTTGCGCGCTAGCTGCACTTACACCGTGTCCTCTCTTGTCATTAGGAACCTCAGGAGAATCTCCTCCGCCAACCGTTTGTGCTCCCAGAATAGAGCTGTTTTCCCTCCTTACCCAACTGGGTGCTGACAGTCAGGCCTCTAGTCGCGAGGTAGCTGAGGAAAACACCGCCTTTAGGAGAAGTCAAATACTGTTGTTTCTGTTGTCATAAACGGATAGTACACACTGCCTATTGCACATCACTGAGACACTACACACACAGCATGTGTGTCACCCAAGGACATGAGGGTACAATCCTGTATAGTTGGGGGTTCGAATGTTTAAATGGATCCTTCACGCTAAGAAGGGAAAAAATAAATATTTTGACGTCGATGCAGAAAGTAAACAGTATAGTGGTTCAATTGCCGCCACAATTTAGAGTGTTGAAGTTAGAGGCTCGACTTCTCCACTGTTTTGGTGCCCTGGCTACCATGCTGTGAACAGCGTGAAGCGAACCTGTGCGGAGATGCTGTGTTAGAGCGTCGTGTTGCGTCTCTCGCTCATCTCAATATCCTAGCTTATTCATTGACGATAGGCCCTGCTTTACTGAAGTTGGGATACGTCGCAAGCCACGAAATTGCGAGATACAGCATTCCATTGCGAAATGCAGCTTTTGATTGCCGATCGAAACGCCTAGTGCACTGACTCTGCCTGGTGGTCGATCCTCTCTAGCTCGCTATGAAAGATGCAGGTATTTGTGTTATCGGAAGTACGGCGACTAATCTTGAAACTCAGAAATAGGAGTCGATGTGCAAAGGAGTCCACCACTACATTTACATTTACATTTAAGTCATTTAGCAGACGCTCTTATCCAGAGCGACTTACAAATTACGTCATTGTCGTTAAGTTGGAGAAATGGCAGAGAAAGGCAAGTGACATGAACGAAGTGGAAAAAACAGTATTTTTTGGTGTTTTGTTTAAACATTCAGATTTTTTCTCTCTCCATCTGTCACATCCCTAATGTATGTTACTTTGTTGCTGCTGGACTGTGAAGGTATGACGTGGGGCCATTATCAGCATGCTCTAGGGAGCGACACTCTGTGTAGTGGCATCATCAGGGTTCCTATGACACACAGGCTATGGTACCCATGGGCAGAGGGGTCAGGGCCATATGTCCAGACACAGCTCCCACCCTCACTTGGGTCACTTCATCCCCGTCACTGCTCTGCTTCCTGTAGCTCTGTAGCCTGATGACTCATGGATGGCTGTGTGTGTGTGTGTGTGTGTGTGTGTGTGTTAGCTGCATCACTTGCGTGTTGCATGCCCTCTGCTTCTCTCCTCTCATCACAACAACACGACACAGATTGATCATCAGATGGGATTCTGACTGACAGGAATCAATTCCTCCGTTTGTACACCCATGAGAGAAATACAACTGTACTGTACTCCCAAAGCAATATCCCTCTGTCCCTTTACTGTTTGTTTACGTTTATGTGTGTACACTGTGGTGTGCGTCATCATCCTGTCCTCCCACTCTCTGTGTGTTTTTTTCTTATTTTTTAGATGACTCAGAGGTAAGCAGTGACAACTGGGTAATTCATTATCTCGACGAAACTAGTCTGCAGACTAGAGGAAACTAGTCTTCAGCCTGGAGATGGCTGAGAAGGGAGAGATTGGACTGAGTGGCTGGGAGGGGCAGACGGAGTGTGTGTGTGTGACGCTGCCACTGATGACAGGCGTCTAGACAGTGCTCATGTGGCCTGAAAAATGTGCCTCAGGCCAGCAGCCAACTCTGGTCAGGAACAAACCTGTGTGTGTGTGTGTGTGTGTGTGTGGTGACTGATATTTATCTGTATGTCTGTCTGCTTTTGTTTTTCCTTCCTGTGTTTGTGTCTGAAGGAAAGAGACAGAGGAACAGGTGTGTGTCTTTAACCAGACAGTCACAAGGGTTCTTTCAGCATGTTCTTCTTAGGGCACAGAGAGAATGAAGTGTGAGACACACACACACACACACACACACACACACACACACACACACACACACACACACACACACACACACACACACACACACACACACAGTGAACTCTGATACTGCTCTAACAACAGTGAGCTCTGGAACAGGATGTGGTAGACTGCAGACAGGGCGGACCCACTGACTGCTGTGTGTGTGTGCGTGTCTTTTTCTCCGTTGTTTCCCGTTCGGGGAGACGGAGAATGCTAACCCAAACAGAGTTTTACTTCCTTGTAGAGACCAGCTCCTGTCTTTTCCTGGCCCCTTCTTCTTAACCGTCTAGAGTCTAAGCCCTGTCTAAGCCGGGGGAGGGGAGGGTAACATGGAATTGTTTTAAGATGGTCATGCCAATGATCATTTAGCTATTTGATTTAGAATTTTAAGACCCCTTAAGTATCAAAAAAATCTGAATAATTATTGGGTGAAACAATGAATTTGGCATTACTGCTCTTAGCTAATACAAATGCATTGAATAACATATTCACTACATGGAACAACAGATACCCCCCCCCCCCCCAAAAAAAATAAAAAATATGTTTTTTCATAAGCGTCTGTCATATATCTGAGAGATATAAGAAAGATCAGGAAACAATTTTAAATATTTTTTTTTATAAATACATGTATGTATCCCTTTATTTTAGGAACGAAACTATCTTTGGAAAGTATTCAGACCCTTTGACTTTTTCCACATTTTGTTATGTTACAGCCTTATCCTAAAATGGCTTAAATTATTTTTTCCCCTCATCAATCTACACACAATGCTCCATAATGACAAAGCGAAAACAGGATTGTAGAAACTTTTGATCATTTATTTGAAAAACACCCCCCATCTATTTTACATACCCTTTGCAATGAGACTAGAAATTGAGCGCAGGTGCATCCTGTATCCATTGATTGTCCTTGATGTTTCCACAACTTGATTGGAGTTCACCTGTGGTAAATTCAATTGATTGGACATGATTTGGAAAGGCGCACATCTGTCTATATACAGGTCCCACAGCTGACAGTGCATGTCAGAGCAAAAACCAAGACCTGAGCTCAATGAAATTGTCCATAGAGCTCCAAGACAGGATTGTGTCAAGGCACAGATCTGGGGAAAGCTACCAAAAAATGTCTGCAGCATTGAAGGTCCCCAAGAACACAGTGGCCTCCGTCATTCTTAAATGGAAGAAGTTTGGAACTACCAAGACTCTTTCTAGACCTGGCCGCCCTGTCAAACTGAGCAATCGTGAGAGAAAGGCTTTGTTCAGGGAGGTGATCAAGAACCCTATGTCACTCTGACAGAGCTCCAGCGTTCTTTTTGTGGAGATGGTTGTCCTTCTGGAAGGTTCTCCCATCTCTGGAGCACTCCACCAATCAGGCCTTTATGGTAGAGTGGCCAGACGGAAACTGCTCCTCAGTAAAAGGCACATGATAGCCCGCTTGGAGTTTGCCAAAAGGCACCTGAAGTACTCTCAGACCATGAGAAACAAAGTTCTCTGGTCTGTTGAAACCAAGCTTGAACTCTTTGGCCTGAATGCCAAGTGCCACGTCGGGAGGAAACCTGGCACCATCTCAAGGGTGAAGCATGGTGGCGGCAGCATCATGCTGCGGGGATGCCCTTTGCGCATGGCACCGCACAAAAATCAGTCAGAATTTTGAAACGATCTAACCAGAAACTTAATTGTTTAAAACCTGGACATTTTGTGTAATTTTATGAAGCGGGTCTTACTTTGTTTCAAAGTAGCCTAGCCAAAATTGGACCTTAGAAATATTGAGGAATTATTTGATAAACACCATTGAAACGAGCATTTTTCTCATGTTCTTTTGGTTTTCAACTTAACTTTTTTTTTATTGTCCAGCAGTAAAGGCATAATCCGAATCATATAAGTAACCCCTGCTAGTTGATGCATCTTTAGATCTCCCCTCTTTTCATTTCTAATGGATATTTTAATCTCTTGACACATGAAACCGCTCACATGTGCGGTGCGCTTTCGAGAACAATGTTTTCCCACCAATTGTATTTTTGGAACATTTCCGCGTAGCCTACATCCATGTCTGCATTGCTGAGCTTATAATATGAGGTCGAGACGAAATGATAACCCATTGTTGGCGTTATTAAACATGGATGAAGTGGCGACGCGTGTGTACAATTGAACTCCTGTTCTTCAGGTTTGTCTAATTGTCCTTTTCCAACTGTTGTGCGTTGACAATGAATGTAGTTAACGTTAGCAGCCAGCCTAGTACCTTTACACGAGACGATGAATACAAAATGGTTACCGGTGAACCTGGTGTTTTTTTTTTTTTTTTTACAGTCTATGAGTGAACGAGTTCCTTGGTTCATTGTACTGAGAGTTAACTATTGGTCTTCTTGACTCTAATGCAGTTTCTTTTTACTGGCTTCGTTGGGGAGTGTTTTACATCAGGTTAATCTTTAATTTGGTCAGCGGGGTTGACAACATTATTATGGGATGATGCATTAACTTCTACAGCGTGCATTATAGTAATCGATATTGTTTTTTAAGAAGATAAATACATATTTTATTTCATTACAGAGACAAATACATAGTATTGTATGAACTGAAAGAAGCCAATCATTTCTCAATAAAAATTGAAAACATAAAAACATTTTAGAGTCCCCACTACAACAAAGAAATAGTTAAATGCATGTATTTTTGTCCTTGAAAAATTACATTGAAATACCGTCAATTCCTATGGAGGCTGTTCCTTGGGAGTATCATTATTGGCGGGCGGTGACTTCAGAACAGCGCCCCCTGTCATTCATCTCGTGAATACATGTATATCTTTGGTCTGACCCTCCTCAGCAGTGTATGAGATGTGGAGTAGAGACATGAACCCTGGCAGTGTGTGTGTTTGTGGCTGGTAGATTATAACAGTAGGGGAGACCTGTTCCTGTGCCTAGAATACTAATCCACATTGTCATACAGCTTGGGATTTGTCATACAGCTTGGGGGTCTCACACATAGCTAATTGTGTGTGTGTGTATATATAGGTATATAAGCACACATGCTCACACACTACAGAGTCACGCAATAATCTGTTTGTGTGTATGTATATGTTTAGTTTAGTTTATAAGTCACATGCACAGGGTTACAGCTGTGTCCTGGAGTACAGGCAGTGAGCAGCCAATGGTGCGTTGGGCTGAGCGTACCACCCTCTGTAGAGCCTTGCAGTCAGCGGCGGTGGAGTTGCCTTACCAGGCCGTGATGCAGCCCGACAGTATGCTCTCTGGTGCTCCTGTAAGAACACTGAGTGCCTCGGGGATGTGTGTCACATTAGCACCGGATTCTAATGGTTCCCTGTTTTTCCCTGGGACTCCTGATTGACTGAACCCCCCCCACCCCATACACACACAGTAATGAGTTGTATTGTTCTCACGGAGAGGCCTCTAACTGACCTGGTGATGGTGTTTGTCTGGTTTAATATGAGAAGGTGATGAATAGAGCGAGGGAGAGGAAAAAGGGGGAGAGAGGAATGGAAAGAGAGAGGGACAGACTGCCTCACCACTGCAGTGGCTGATTTGTTGTTACTTACCCCTCCCCCTCCTCCTCCTCCTCCTCCTCCTCCTCCTCTCTCTCTCTCTCTCTCTATCTTCCCCCCCCCCCCCCCCCCCCCCCCCCCCCCCCCCCACCTCTGCTGCAGTATGCACTGCCTCTCAGAAAGCAAACAGCAAACAATTTCAGACACAGACAGCACACCCCATACACACACTCAGGAATATTCACACTGGCTCAGGTGAGGTGTATTTATTTTTTTAGATATTTTGTTGCATTAGTACATTACACACCACACATGTATGTAAACACACACATGGCCAAGCCTAATGCAAAAACACACATACACCTCTCTCTCTTACCTACTACTGGCTTTTCTCACGCTTCTCTCGTGCTCTTCATCCCTCCTTCCCTTGGCTATGTGTTAGAATTGTTATTGAGCTGCGAAACGTCCTGTTGCATTAGTACTGTGTGTGTGTGTCAGCCCTGTCTGTCCGCGATGAGCATTAACACATTAGCTCATGGCCTCTTGCTGAGAGTGACCTGGATTAAAACACACACACGCACACGACCGGGCAGCAGCTCCAGCAGAGCGAGATTGGACTGCGTGGCTGGGAGGGGGCAGACATTTTTGTTGTAGACATAAAACAACTGATGCCCGTGTGTGCAGTTAATGCCCCCCCCCCCCCCCCCCCCAATAATTGAAAAGTCCTGGAAAATAATGTCTTGAAAAAGAGTGGAAGCCTCTGGCTAACCGGCGTCATAACACAGAGGCCCGTCTCGCTCTCTCTCCAGTGTCTAACCCTCCTCTCTCTCTCTCTCTCTCTCTCTCTGTGTGTGTGTGTGTGTGTGTGTGTGTGTTTCAGAAGGTGGAAGATGAGGACAGGGACAGCCAGGTGAGGAGATCGCGTCCTCCTGAGCCTCTGGTTTCTCCTAATAGTAAACTGTCCGACAGCGATGCAGCAACCAAGGTACACACACACACACACACACACACACACACACACACACACACACACACACACACACACACACACACACACACACACACACACACACACACACACACACACTTGCCACAAGGTACGACACACACACACACACACACACACACACACACACACACACACACACACACACACACACACACACACACAGGAAGCGGTGTACTGCTGACGATGTAACGGGTTGAATTGACTACACCCTAACCTTCCTCGAACCCCCTACGGCCCTAACCCAACCCCCCCTTGCCACGTAACCCCACACAAACTGGGGTCATTCCCTAAAACACTCTCCTATTTGAAAAAGCACGTCATGCTCGCTCTCCTTCTCTCTCAACCCCCACGCCACCCTCCCCTAAACACACATGGCCATTGAAAAATCCGTGTTTTTATCACAATCTTCTCTAACACGCACACACAATTATAGCTACAAACATTGACATTCAGATATAGGTTTCATATGATAATTAATAAACATCTACAGATCTCTTTTTTGTTTTTATCTTTGTGTGATTTAATTTTTTTAATCTATAGTATATGAACATGTGTATTAATGTATTATTATGTTTGTTTACAGGCTAAAGCCCAGGCTACTCTGGTGTTCAACCGCCTGTTCCCCCACATTAAGGAAGAGCCTGGTCACCCTGCCATGGTCCATCCCAGGTACATTTGTTTTCCTATTTTCATATATTTTAGTCCACAATGGAGGCTAATCTTCCAAGAGTCCCGGGGACTGGCTAGCTACAGTCTTCCTCCTGTGAAGACCTGGCCCTTGAGAATCTATTCCAAGTAACTTTCCCAACATCCTCTCGGGGACCGTTACTAGAGCAGTGCTGAAACCCCGCTCTGCCCCTCACCCTGCCTCCAGTTGACCCGACCATGGGCCCGTGCCAGTGTGACTTTCTGTGGTCTTCTGATCAGTAATCGGCTCCAGATTCATGTGGAGACTAGCTGGATTATAGGAGGCATGGCAGGGCAGCATGTGACCGCAGGGAGGAAACAGACAGGCTAGACTATGGGATTACAACTGACCGCTCGACAGGACATGTCTGCCTTAGACTTCAGACTCAGACCCGACCAGACCAGACCAAAGCTCGTTTCCCCGCATTCGGTGGTTTTTACAATGGTCGCTACTGAAGTGCACCGTTAGAACCGAGTGTTTTCTAGAACACCAGTGCGTCTCGCTAGCCTGTGAAAACTTGCCCCATATTAAAGGTGTGCACTATGCAGAAGTCGATCTGCCATTTCGTGGTTGCTAAAATTCGAATCGTTTTGGGCCTACCGAGTGCCGTAGCGGGCTAAGGCACTGCAGTGCTGAGTCCTGGGGCCGTGACCGGGAGCCTCATAGGACGGAGCACAATTTGGTCCAGCGCCGTCCGGGTTAGGGGAGGGTTTGGCCGGGGGGGGGTCGAACAGTGTTTTCTCCGACACATTGGATGACTTCCAGGTTAAGAAGCAGCGTGTTGAGAAGCAGCGTGGCTTCTCAGAAAGCGACATATTGCAGCTTTAAAGAGAGTGTTTCCATAACTGATGTATATCCATTTTTACCATTTTAGTGCAACTTGGATGCCAAAAATGCACAAGTGGTATACGTAGAATAACGGTCAGCATGTGTCTCTCTGTAACTCTGTACCTGTATATACAGTTGATAACGTCTACTCTCTCCCTCTCTTTCTCTCTCTTCTTAGTCACTTCCTGTATACATATGATAAGATGGTGGCTCCTAACGTGTCTCTGAGGGGTCAGCCGGAGGTCAGCCCTGAGGTACTGGGGGTGCTGCTCAAACACCACTACAGCAGGAGACTGGCCCACAGCCACGGCGACACTGCTATGGGTCAGTACCACACACGGAAACACACACACACACACACACACACACACACACACACACACACACACACACACACACACACACACACACACACACACACACACACACACACACACACACACACACACACACACACACACACACACACACAGCCACACACACACACAGCCACACACACACACAGCCACACACACACACACATGGATGACTCAGCCATGCTGCTGCACCCTCCTGTCACACACATATGAATACATTAGTGCGTTAAAGTCCCAGGTCACGTCCCAAATGTCACCCGATTGCACTACTTTTGACCAGAGCTCTATGGGACAAAAGTCTATGGGTCAAAAGTAGCGCACTATAAAGGGAATAGGGGTGCCATTGGGGATTCAGTCCTGGAAGTGCGTGTGCATGAGGGACCATTTGTGTGGGTGACTATGTGGTATCGGGTTGTTAGGTGAATGGTTCTTCTCCAGCTGTGTGGGAGGATGTGTGTATTTGTCCATATATCTGTGTCGCACATGCATGTGTGTGGGTTGACCATGCTGTGTAGGTGGATGTACTGCTTCCATCTCTCAACTTCCCTCTCTTCTTCTTCTTCTCCTTCTTTCTCCCCCCCCTTCTCCCTCCTCAGATCTCCACGCCTCTCCTGTAGTTGACGAGACCAAGTCTCAGCAGCGCGTCGTTTCCGCTGCCGACCGGGAGCGCCAGCAGCCAGTTTCCATGGAGACCAGCCCCGGCAACAAGAGTTATTCTGCTGTAGCGGGAGCCGCGGCGACTGTGGCGGTAGCGTCATCGGTAGCGGCGCTGGGGAGTAAAGATGTTCTGTCCTCAGGCTGTGAGGACGACAAGGACAGGATTGTAGTGGAGATCGTTCAGATTTACAGCAGACAGCAGGAGAAACTGCACTCCACCCTGCACAAACAGCTGCATCTAGAGATGGTGAGACACGAGACACACAGTGAGACAACTAGAGGTTGTCTACTCCACCCATTGAAACAGATTTAGCCAGAGAGTCAATGGCATAAAACAACATTTCTCAATCTATTCATCAGGGACTCCTCAGGTCTTCTTAGTTCCAGCACTAACACTCCTGATTCAAGACCAAATAACCAAGATGTGTGTGTAATATGGTGTAATTTAGAGCTATGTAACTGACCATCCCGTCCTCCGTCTCTAGGAGTTGGAGGCGCTGCGTGGAGGCGAGGCAGCCAGGCTGCAGCAGTTGTCTGCAGAGCAGCGTGAGCTGCAGAGTGAACTGGAGGCGGTCCACACTGAGCACACTCAGAGGCTGGGGCAGGTGAGGGAGGAACAGAGGGAGCTGGAGCACAGGCTGGAACAGCTGCGACAGCAGAGGTGTGTGTGTGACAACAACATACACACACACCAGGAGGCACACTACGCCAACCAGGTAGGCACTGGAGATACACACACACACACCACCACATCCTGCTTGACCTCAGACAACACAGCACTTAGTCATTCTGGGAAAATATACTCATATCTGTTTGTGACGCTGTAGTGGTGTTTGTGGTGTGTAGAGGACACTGGGTCTTTGTTTGGGTTTCCAGTACAGAGCTTTATTTTCAGATAGTGCTGCTGGGCTCAGCTCCGGGAGGAATGTAACACACACACACACACACACACACACACACACACACACACACACACACACACACACACACACACACACACACACACACACACACACACACAAACCCCTCCTGTCCTGCTGTCTCCTTCAGCCTCGGTGTCTGGCTCAGACTGTCTGGCTGTGTGTGTGTGTGTGTGTGTGTCCGAGTGTGTGAGTGTCTGTGTGCTGTTCAGACAGTTCAGACTAACCTGACCTCATCTCTCCTCTTTCTTTCTTTCTTTCTTTCTTTCTTTCTTTCTTTCTTTCTTTCTTTCTTTCTTTCTTTCTTTCTTTCTTTCTTTCTTTCTTTCTTTCTTTCTTTCTTTCTTTCTTTCTTTCTTTCTTTCTTCCTCCCTCCCTCCTCCTCTTTAGCTGGCAGAGCTGCGTGGGAGGTTGGACAGTGCGGAGGCTGACAGGGAGGAGCTCCAGGAGGAGTTGAAGAGGGAGCGGGACGCCCGGGAGAAGCTGGAGAGAATCATCTCTCAGCTCAAACACCAGATGGACCAGACGGCTTCTTCCTCGTCTTCCTCGGCCACCACAATTGCTACAGGGAGCCCCTCTTCACCCCCCACCCCCTCCACACAAACACCCCACACAGAGGGGCACATCGCAGGCCTCGAGCAGCAGAACGGCCACGCTCAGAAGTAATCCCTCACGAAACTCCCCTTTTCCGTTCGTCTCTCAACCCCCCCCAAACCCCCCCCGTTTTGTTCCTCCAACTCACTCCCTCATCCCTCACCCCCTGCTGGCAGAGACAGCAGCCCTAGACAGACAGACAGAGTACTCTGTCCCCAAGGCTGCTTCTCTCCACTCTGTCTCACGCGTTTCCTTCCTCGTCCCCCCCCTCATTTTTACTTCTTTGGAAAAGGAACTGTCGTTGGTTTTTATTTAATATCACATCAAATGAGTTTTTTTATGTAGTTTTTTTATTTTAATTTTTTTCACACCCCCTATCCTTAAACAGTATTTACATTTTGGGAAGTATATGTTTGTTTTAATTTATAGTTTTACTGAACAAACTAATGACTGCTTGGCAGACAGATAGGAGTTGGATGTTTTTAGGACCCTTTCCTCCATCCCTCCCTCCTTCCTTGGATCTTGGACTTGCTGTTTTGTCGCCCCCATAGAGACCGGGAAGTCAGTCAGACAGAAAGACAGTTCTCTCCTTGCACCCCTCGACTCTGTTCTGAACTGTGGTTACACTAGCGCTCAGTCGCTCTTTCTACTACTACCTTGCACGCCAACTGGAGCCAAGATGGTGCCCGTGTGGGTGCTCTCAATCTCTGTACATACACCTAGCCCAGCCATTCTGGACCAGCTACCAGCCACACCCAGCAGGAGACTGCATTGACAGACATTTTCATTTCACCTTTGTTTGTTTTTGTACTCATACCTATTCATGGAAAGAAGACAAAAGTTCTAAATGTGT
Organism: Salvelinus fontinalis; assembly: GCF_029448725.1. Lineage (NCBI taxonomy): Eukaryota > Metazoa > Chordata > Actinopteri > Salmoniformes > Salmonidae > Salvelinus > Salvelinus fontinalis. The sequence goes on along the minus strand of NC_074690.1, from coordinate 46,673,839 downwards.
AAAACAAATGAAAACGTTATTGTACAGAGCATTTGCGGTCGTCATTGTTAAGCCTACTGAAAATGCTGATGTGATATTAAGATGTAAAGACGTATGAGTGATGCGACTGAGGACTGCTGAGGTTGTTGTGGTCTGGAACAACAACAAACCCCTGAACTAGTCTGGCTCGGTCTGTTTTGATAGGACATGTCACACACACATACACATACACATACCAAATTTCCTTGTGGAAATCTGTCCTGTTTTTAGTTTTGATTTCCCTGTTGGCAGCAGTTGGTGTGTTTGCCATCCTCTCATCTCTCCTTCTCGTGAGAGCAGCAGAACCTAGCTGTCTGCTTGGTGGAATGTGGGTCACAGGTGAAAGGAATTAGTGCAGATGGACAGTGTGGTGTGGGCTGGCTGCTGCCTTGGATCCAGGCCCCTGCTCCCTCTTTCCCCTCCGCGTTATTCCAACTCACTGAACAAACCGATCCCGAGAGGGAGGCGGGAAAGACCAGGATGCAGGGAGTGAGGTACAGCCAAGCGGAGAGAGAAATGGAGGCGGGGGAAGAGAGGAGTGGGAGAGAGACAGTCAAGCGTGGAGAAAAAAAAGGGGATTGAGGTAGTGCAGGGGGCTGATGCCCTCTCTCTCTCGGGCTGGGTGGGCCGGGAGCGGGTGATGAGGAGGAGAGAGGAGCCTCTTTTGTCCTGTCAGAATTGGGGCAGTTTCTATAGTCTGGGTGTCCTCTCTCTCTCTTGCCCCCGGGGAGCTGGTACAGGAGCCCCTCTCTCTGCCACACACACACACACACACACACACACATATATATACACACACACATCGCCATCTCTCCCTCCCACAAACGTACACACACACAGAACAGGGGTTTTGTCTAGTTTCCAGACAGTCTTTCTTTTATAGCCTCCCAGGCCGACTCAGAGCCAGGCAGCGTGTAAATAGTTGTTTAAAAGAGGTATTGGCCTTGGCTTTAACTCCCAAGCTGCTTTTTTATGCATCTGCTGTACATGCAAGTTGATAGACATTCCACTGTGCTCAACCGTTCAATGCAGATCTCTAAAGAGAATTCCCTACAACATACTCAATGCTCTGCCAGAGTACTAAAGTATAGTAGGTCTTATTTTGTAATCGAGTTTCAACTAAGCTACAAAAAGTTATTTTCACGAGGAGAAAAAACAACAATGAAACTAACACGCTTGGTGTGTGACGTGAAGTTCACTCGCATGCAGAAATATCCGATCCATACTGCAAATGTATGCTCTCTACCGACCATTGTTCCACATAAACCTTTCTTGGAAATTGTAAACAAAATAAAGAAATAAAAATATATTTAATGTATTAACTAAAGATTTATATTCACTTTGTACATACATTAGTCATTTAATATATTTACTGTGTTATGGGATGATCTTTTAAAGGTTATTATAATATTAACTGGACCAGGCCTGAAGCTCTAAACAGCCCTGATGTTTTTGTTAACTCTGAATTCTTCAAAGATTCACGTAACTTGTTGTTTACCCTGTTAAAGGGACACGCAGCAATATGACAATACGCAGCTGAGTGACTTCCTGTTCACACATTATCAACAACCTAATTCAAGATTGACACTTGGCTCTTTTAAAAGAAATTGAGCCATGCCTACATTGGGACTAACCAATAGTGGCAGATTTGAATTTGTCACTCTGCTGTGTACGACGATATCATATTGCACCTTTTTAAAGGATGTAAACTTGCTGTTGGGAGTATAAATGCATGGTGTTCCGATGTGACCACCTGACAGAGGTCAGAGTTGAATAGGAAAGAAAGAGCATTGTTACAGTACTTCCCCAGAACTGATTGCTTTCATTTGGTTTCTTTTGTGGATGATTTTACCTTGATAGACTGATGTGTAATCTTTCTCCCTTAATACCTTCCCTTTTTGTGCGCTAAACCCTCATCCCAGACAATTTGAAAATGCACCGAACATTTGTTTATAATTTTTTTTTTTTTAAGAACTTGAAACAAAACTAAAGTTTGCATATAACGAGTGGATCGATACCCTAATTAATTTTGTTAGGTGAATGATTTCTTACTTCTCGCTGAGCCACTCAATTGATACGTTTTTGTAAAATAAAAAATAAAAAATTAAAAAAAGGGTCCTGTCCTAAATGGCACCCTATTCCCAATTTTGTAGTGCACTATATAGGGAATATGGTGCCATTTGGGATGCAACCAGTGTCTCCAACGTACACGTTGTTGACCTGTCTCACTACTAGCAAGGAGACACAATTACTGAGGGCATCTGAGCTAGTTTGACCGTTGAAATATACTTCTGGCTTTAGAAGGCTAAATTGTACTAAAGTCCAACTACCTAATCACACCATACAAATGTAGCCTCATTAGATTTTGCAAAGATGAGCGAGAAGTGTGTGTCGAGTTTGTGTCCGAGCGCATGTATTTGTGTCTGACTTGACTGTATGCCATCGATTTGAAAGTGACCGAAGCACAGTAGCTATGAAAAAGGGAGAGGCTTATTCTCAAGTAGCACTGTGGTTGTCCTCATTTTTGTCCAAACACACAGAGACAATTGTCCTCTTCGGGGTATAGAGTCTTTAACGGCATTGTGTTTACATCACAAGATAAATCAGTATTCGGTTTGTTATTATCACCATAATTACCTATCTCTACAGTCTACTGCATTTTGTTTTTTAACAATCGTTCTGGGGTATCTAATGTATTTATGTATTTTATTTTCTGTCGGGTGTAAATTGAATTTTATATTCAAGAGGGCGCTCTATACTGACTTTAGTTAAATGCCATAATAATGATATGATAGATACAATGGATTAAAAGAAGTCCAAAAAAATACTATATAACACAGCGGGCTGGGCCCTCTTGCATTCGCATTGTTATGAGAACTAATATTGTGTCCCAAAAGGCTCCCTGTTCCCTACACCGTAAGCAACTTTTTGTTCCGGGGCCCTACGGGCCATGGTCAAAAGTAGTGCACTATATAGGGAATAGGGTGCCATTTAGGACACAAGCCTAAGACAGATGTGCTTTGTACAGAGTTTTTAAAAAATATGTTTTTAGAGGGGTGCAATTTGCCCAACTCACTACTAACTAGATCATTACCATTAGGCTTGGTCCTGGCCTTGCTTCAGAAGCACAGCTAAACAGTAACTATCATTTCCATGATATATATATTTCTTTTTACATGCATCCCCAATGGATTGTTCCCAGACATAAAAGGATAGTTCAGCAATTTTACATTTTTAGATATATAAAATGGCTGAACTATCCCTTTTAACGAAGAAGGCGAGGAAGTGTAGAAGTGGCGCTCTTTAACAATGGCAACAAGTTGGATTTTGGATCGGTGAAATAAAGCTAGATCAATTGTTTGCATTTATGCTTTGTAGTCAAAATATTTATTTATAAACACCCTTCTTATTTACAAGCGTGGGACCTGGCCAGGACATTACACCTCGTCCTAGCTAGGTCCCACCTGGTTAATGATTTCACAAAATGGTTCTTAATATGATGTATGCCTGGGATAAACACGCCATGTTTTGAGTTTAAAGTTAGTAGGCTACACCTGACAAATCATAGTTTAAAGAAGAACTGTTATCTTTTTATGGCTTTTTTTTATTCAGAAACCTGTATGGCAGTGAGTGTCTATGTATGACCATTGCATACCATGTTGCCAACAACGATTGAGTGATTGATTTTTTTTTTTTTGTTGTTGCATGAAACGAGACACTGTTCTCCTACCTCATGTTGTGATATAAAATGTTTTTTAAGCAGAGGACACTGCATCTTTTAACCGTTGATCATCATTGATATTTACTAGTAAACGATGACGACATACCTGTACTTGCTTTTAGCTAATACCTCAGTTGTATATCTCGTGTTCAGTGTTTTTTTTTCTTTTTCCCGCCCTTATTTCAGATCTTGTAAATATACACTGTGTAAACAATGAACTTGGATCACATTCAAGTAAAGTTCTGTAGTGTCACAATGGGTGTCGTGAATCTTCTTTTCTTCGGGAGTCGAGACTGATGTGTGTTGTAGACTATCACTGATAGTTTAAAGTAGAATAGGACATCGTTATTATCGCTCATAGGCAATTAGCTGTACATCAGCCAGTCAAAGTATATACAAATACTATAACTAGAGTACAAAAAAACATAACTGTACATCATAAAATTAACTCGTTACATTGTATGCATCATTATCCAAAATACAACAATGGCCTACACATCAAGTAGACAGAACTACGTGAATGTGAATATGCAGATATTTTTGTGTGTTCATGTTAAAGTTAACATGAGAATGACAACTGACCAGCCGGTCTTATTTTTATTCTCGGGTCCCAGAACCAAACCAAACCTTCCGTTGTGTAATATTTAATCTTTCATGAGAGACTACATAGTCTTACAAGTCAAGACTAAGAGTGTGACTTATAAATACCCTGTTAAGATTTTGTACAGCTCTCTTGCCTGATAATGACAAAAAAACAAAGGACCTACAGTATATGGACTCCATTGTGTATGTCTTGTCACTGGACTTACAGAGTGGCCCTTAATGCATTACAGCTCAGTGTGGCTTTAAGCATTAGGGGACAAGTGTAGCTCCTCCAGCGCAGCATGTGTGCTTAGGTGCAGTAGGTCTGTCAGTAGTCACTGAGCCCTGAGCTAGCTGAAATGCTAGCCGGCCAGCGTACACACGACACAACTCCAAGAATGAAGCTGTTGAGCGAACAGAACCAGGGAACGTTCAGCCCCAGGTATTCAGGGATCCCGACTTGGAAGACCAGACACAGGCAGGAACACCAGGAACAGAGCCCAGTCTGAGGAAAATCCACAACACCTGGCGAAACACCTCTACTGGAGTCACTGCCTGCCGGTGTGACTCCAAAATGGAGGATGAATCCATGTGAGCATTCTTCCACCCCTGTGGATACCCATAGGAGACCCTGTGTGGCTATGAACGTACAGCACTGCACAGGCCACAGTCAGTAGCAGCACTTCGGCCAACTGAGGTACGAGCGCTAGTGAACACCCAGCACTGATGCAGCTGGGGAGAAGACTGGTTCCCCAGCACTACAATGACCCCAGACACCAGGAACACATAGAGCAGAGCCACAATCCACAGCAGAGAGACAGACGCTAAGAACACGATCTTTAGATCCCAGCATGGAGTCCTCATGGTGTAGGGTGAAGTTGCCCCTAGATGGAGATGCTGGGTGAGTTTAGTATTTTGCCCACTAATGGTTACGGTCAGGATTTGGGGGAGCCCGGGAAGCTGATCCTAAATCTCTAACTTCACCCCAGAGCGAAGTGGTCTCAGTCGGACCGGGAACATGACCCAGGTTGTTGGTGGTCCAGTAGTGGTCTAGCCCAGTCAGAACCTCCACAGGCCAGAGGATGCGGTCGTGGGACCAGTTGTATTGCATGTTTTGTGATGTCAGTTTGCTTGAATAGCTTCATCACAAGCTGTTTTTCCAGTGGGTCAAATACAGAACATGTCAATTAGCATACTATGATAGATTTATTCAAATATATGTTGGCTACCTCATTGTTCATCAAACATTCATATTTAAATTACCACAATGAATGACAATGTAGAAAAGGATGTAAATCATACACTACACCTGTAGCCCAGAGCCATAATATTTAGAGAGTTGGGACAGCTTTGAGGTTTCTGTGTTCTGATGCATTTACATGAAATATGGCAGCTGTGTTAGCTCCCCATTAACATAACATGGGGAATATCAAGCAACTGAATGTCTTTTATGCGATCAGCATTCTAAATTCTCAAAGTTGTCCGAACTCTCTAAATATATGGCACTGTTGTAGCCTGTTGGGTGAACAAACACTTCAACTTAGTAGAAGTGATATTCTCAATGCACCTTTGGCCGATGTGTAATGTAGACCTACCGTGTAGCTGTGAGTCTCTTGTGGTTCCCATACGAGCGTTGGGAATAAAAGGCAATGTAGTCAAGGTTGACATCAAGCATCTTACAGTGTACGTGACCTGTTTGTCCATAGGTTGGACAGTGATATACGTAAGTACCAAAAAGAAAACATAAGCACATAGGGTGTTTGTTCACACAGCAGGTTTATCAATAGAGCGGGAAGATCTATAGACAGTAGACACATATTGCTGTCACAGGTGTGTATCACAGGTCCCGTTGTCAAAGGGTAGAAAAACATGAATAGTCAATTGTATATTGTCCGAGGGGTTGGAAGCCAGGAGCAGAGCAGATTTATGGATGAAGTGCATCGTGGGTACTGATGCCAGAAACCCTCTTGTTGGCAGCTCACTTCCCACCACATTTAAATGGCTGACTCAGGATTCAAATGTTCATGTGTTTTCAGTCTAAACTTAAAAATAGGGAGATAACATAAGCTACTCAATGGGCAATAGTCTGTTGAAAGTACTAAATGGTAGGTTACACAGAATGCTTATGTTAGAGCAGTGGTTCCCGACTGAATTTTGCTCTGGCCGGGTTACCCCTGAAGTACCCCCTCTCCTCATGTGCAGTTGACCAGTTATCCTATGGTCTCATAAGTCTTCCCCTGTGAATAGCCCAAGTACCCCCGGGGGTCCTAGTAGCCTACTGCTAGTTGTGAACCACTGTTAGAGAGAGGAAGAATCCATAGACTCTAACCACTTCTGGGAAAATTGGAAAACACTAAACAAACAACAGAAGAATCATCTATCCAAAATGGAAATGTATGGGTAAACCACTTCCCCAATCTTTTTGGCTCTATAACAAAGAACAAACAGCAAAAACATATACATGATCAAATACAAATCTTATCTATTAAAGACTACCAGACCCCACTGGATTCTTCAATTACCTTGAATGAGCTACAGGACAAAATAAAAACCCTCCAACCCAAAAAGGCATGTGGTGTTGATGGTATCCTCAATGAAATGATCAAATTAACAGACAACAAATTCCAATTGGATATACTTAAACTCTTTAACATCATCCTTAAGTCTGGCATCTTCCCCAATATTTGGAACCAAGGACTGATCACCCCAATCCACAAAAGTGGAGACAAATTTGACCCCAATAACTACCGTGGGATATGCGTCCACAGCAACCTTGGGAAAATCCTCTGCATTATCATTAACAGCAGACTTGTACATTTCCTCACTGAAAACAATGTATTGAGCAAATGTCAAATTGTCTTTTTACCAAATTATCGTACGACAGAACACGTATTCACCCTGCACACCCTAATTGACAAACAAACAAATCAAAACAAAGGCAGTCTTCTCATGCTTTGTTGATTTCAAAAAAGTCTTTGACTCAATTTGGCATGAGGGTCTGCCATACAAATGGATGGAAAGTGTTGTTGGGGGAAAAACATTCGACATTATAAAATCCATGTACACAAACAACAAGTGTGCGGTTAAAATAGGCAAAGAACACACACATTTCTTCCCACAGGGCCGTGGGGTGAGACAGGGTTGCAGCTTAAGCCCCACCCTCTTCAACATATATATCAACGAATTGGCGAGGGCACTAGAACAGTCTGCAGCACCCGGCCTCACCCTAATAGACTCTGAGGTCAACTGTTTGCTGATGATCTGGTGCTTCTGTCACCAACCAAGGAGGGCCTACAGCAGCACCTAGATCTTCTGCCAGACCTGGGCCCTGACAGTAAATCTCAGTAAGACCAAAATAATGGTGTTCCAAAAAAGGTCCAGTCGCCAGGACCACAAATATAAATTCCATCTAGACACCGTTGCCCTAGAGCACACAAAAAACTATACATACCTTGGCCTAAACATCAGCGCCACAGGTAACCTCCACAAAGCTGTGAACGATCTGAGAGACAAGGCAAGAAGGGTATTATATACCATCAAAAGGAACATAAAATTCGACATACCAATTAGGATCTGGCTAAAAATACTTGAATCAGTTATAGAACCTATTGCCCTTTATGGTTGTGAGGTCTGGGGTCTGCTCACCATTGCGCATGCACACGCATTGCGCATGCACACGTAATTTTGTTTTGATTCTGTCAACTGATATCCAATGACTGATATTGTAATGTTTAGCGAGTAACTAGCTAAAACCACAAACAATTAGCATTGTAAAAAAATGTTGCTTGGGTATCAAGCTGACACTATCGTAAGGAGAGCTGCTAAGCAACTAAAGGTAGCTAGCTAGCATACCTGGCTAATTACCTAACTAGGTCAGCTGTCTAGCCACAGATGGCACAATGAGCCAGATATTTCACCGGATGTATAAATGTGAATCATCTGGTTGTCGTTTCCACTCACTACCAAATATGGTGATGAGAGGAAGCCCAGTCGATGGAGGGAGATTTTGACGGACATTCTGCAAATTTTCTCATCGATTAAACATTTGATCTCCATACAGTTTTCTGTTTCCAGAACTAGAATCAGTAACAAACAGAGTGGACTGCGGTACCATTTTGGCAAAGTTTCCAAAAAATCCGTTGTTTAGGAGTTCAATGGCGAATTTAGTTATTGAACACGCACCTCACAGAGAATAGGCGGTCTCTTCTGCTTCTTCTTCTTTGGTATAATGGCGTTCGCAACAATTATATCTGCATTCCGCCACCTATTGTACAGGTGGATAATAAGGACCCCCCAAAAAATGCGGGGTAAAAAAAGTATTTAAAAAAAATCCATACAAACTATCAGTAATGAAATGTTAATTAAACTAAATCAGCCTGCCTTTCTATTTTAATCAGGTCCCTACACAGGCTCAGAAGGATCCTGCGATGGCGGGTAGGCGTTCTCTAGAACGCGCCAATAGGATCTCACTATTTGTGCATGGCTCTGCCCACCTCATTGCTTGCCCACTATGATTAGGTTGCCCTGTAGCCTCAATTTACATGGTGTTGTTAGCTAGCTACATTGTGACACAAGTCACTCTACTGCACTATATCTGGTTAACCAACCAATGATATCTATAGTTTCAATCCCAGGGAGTCATTTCAAGTGTGTTCCTTTAGGATGGAGGACAGGGAGGAAAGCCAGGAGTTATCATGTTCCTCCGCAACACCAGAGAGAATCTCCACTCCTCCAGAACCATCCAGGTCCTCCAAACACAGGAAGTCACCTAAGGGACGGCAGGAGGGAAAGAGGTCACAACGCCATCACACACTTGCTGCTGCCCGACTGAGAGCAAGGCAGGTTTCCCGGCCAACAGGAACACTCCGAGCCATCTCGGTCTTCGACGGCGGAGATCTCCCCTAATAATTATGGGTCTGAGAGATGCAGATAGCCTGGGACAGAAGTATTTTAGTTACTGTCTGTCACACCACTACTGGGACAATAATGCTGCCATATAGCCCATAGTACTGCTTAGATGCAGGCAACCAGTCAGTCATTCCATAGCCACAGTACTTACTGCCTTTTAGAGGTGTGATTAGGAGTAAGCGACACTGTCTGTTTGACTGACTGACTGATTGATTTTCTGTGTCTGTCTGACTATTTTAATTGCCATCTTCTTCAAGAGAGCTGACTTTCTCCATGGACCATACCCTGCCACTCACTTCGGAGCCAAACGCCTGCATTCTTCCTAACCCAACCTCAGTCATGTAAGTCCTTGGTGGGAAGTTCATGTACAGTACACACTGACTCTGTTTCCCCCTCTGTCTTTGTTGATATTTTAGTTGGATCATTTGGCATTGAATCCTTACATAACTGTCTGAGTATCAGGAGGTAAGATAAGAGTTGAGGACAGGGCTGTGATTGGGTAGTAGTGTCCTATAGGTTGGTACCTCACGAACAGGAGACAACGATTCAGAGTTGCAGAGGGTCTGCGTTTCTGCTAGACTGGGTCTGAACGAACACGCACACTCACACACATTCATATAAGCCTTCACATTGAGTCCTGAGGGACAGATGACTCCTGATCCTCCAGTCTGCTCCAACATGCCTGCTGTACTCCATGCACACTCTGAGAGAGCTACATGTGATGAGAAACCAGTCCGCTCAGAATCCACACACACACACACACACACACACACACACACACACACACACACACACACACACACACACACACACACACACACACACACACACACACACACACACACACACACACACACACACAGAAGCTACTCTGTATGTCAGATCCATTCCTTTCCAGCAAAACAGTTCCAGTAAACATGTGTATAAGGTTACATAATAAATAAAGTTATACTGAATCCCAGCCCCCCTGACCTGTGTGTGTTTGTTTCCTATCCAGGTTAAGATGACATCTCTAACTGTATTGACCGGATCATCTGTTTGGGAGGAGATGGGACTCTACTCTACACCTTCTTTCTCTTCAAGGTACCCACTAACACAGATACAGTACAACAGGCTAGCCAACACACCTCCAAGGGAGCTACTGTCTATGCAGGTCTTTGATCCAGCCCTGCGCCAACACACCTGCTTAATCTGTCCAGGGTCTTGTACTTGAGTGGCTCAGGGCAGGCTGGCTGTGTGTGTGTTTGGTGATGTAAATATCTGAGGCAGTGTGTTTGGGTTAGTCATTGTTGTACTTGGAACATAACGTGGTGTTGAGCTGTGTTGTCCTTGGCCAGACTTGGCTGCATCCAAAATGGAAGCACCCTATTCCCTACATAGTTCACTACATAGTTCACTACCAGAGCCCATAGGGTGCCATTTGGGACACAGACTTGGAATGAGACATACTATTAGGTAATGTTCTTGAAATGAGGCCAGATTTTTTCCCCTTCATATTTCCAGTATGTTATACAATGTTCTCTCTCTCTCTCTCTGCAGTGTTCCTCCAATTATGGCGTTCCATTTTGGTTCTCTGACCGCGTTCACGTTTGAATCATACAAAACAGAGGTGGCTAAAGTATTTAAAGGTTGGGGATTCTTTTCAAAGAAAAGTTATAGTGCTGTGCATCAGTGATCTGTCTGTCTGTCTGTCTGTCTGTACCAGGTAATGCAGCCATCACGCGGTAAAGATGGTGAAGGACATGCTCCATAGGACAAGCCAGTCAGGCCAGCATCAGTACCAGGGCCTATGGAGGCCAGGAGTATGGGTGCCTGGGCCAACCTGGGGTCCACATCGGGAGCCAGCCGGACACAGAGCACAACGGCATGCTGCCCCACAGTTACACCAACAGCGAGGCCGGGAAAGTTACTCTGCAAATGCAGGGGAGGGTTGGACCGCACAGGACTTAATCCCTAACCCCTAGCTCCTAACCTTAACTCACTAGGCACTAACCTCTAGCTCCTACTCTTCTTCCCTGTAGCCTCTGACCCCTAACCCCTAGTCCTTACACCGAGCCCCTAGCTCCTAATCCTAATCCCTTCTCCTAGCCCCTAACCCCTAGTCACGATTGTGGATCTGAGAGGATTGGATAGGTGTATAAGCAATAGGACTGGGCAGATAAAGCCAGTAGTTCTTCCTGATCTTTTCACGGGGTCGTGTACAAGTTAGTAAACCTACTCCTCTGATCTGGCTACATCAGAGGGAGAATGGAACAGAGCCGTTATGGTGAATGTGGTGAACATTTACATTTCATTGCCATTTTCTCAAACTCCTTTTGAGTTGTTGTTCCTTTCCCGTAACAGGTAAAATATGAACTACACTTCTACATAAAACAGCTTAGTGGTACATTTAACAAGTTATCCAACACATCAGATCTAGATTAAACAGAGTACTAAATTGACATAGACAATCTCCTCCAGACCTATGAAATATATCCTGGTATTAAATGGATTCAGGTTAGTGTCCAGAGCCAAACAGACTCATAGGCTTTCAGACAACAGCTGTGAAACATTCAGGTGAACTTTATCAGTGGACAAATCTCCGAAAGCTTCTTTAGTCTAACTGGATTCATCCTTCAGACATGGTATAAATACTATTCCCTTAATAGTGCACTACTTTTGATCATGGCCCATAGGGCTCTGGTCAAAAGGAGTTCACTATAGTGGACAGAGTGCCATTTGGGATGCATCCTGAAAGTGTCAAGCCTCGTGACGTTCTTGCCAGGCATTCCCTCTTCCCCTTCTCTCCCTCCTCTCCTCCTCCAACCATTCTGTCTGGGAGCGTCACCAGTCTCCATGGCAGCAGTCAAAATAAAACGGATGCAAGCGGCCCTGTTGAGACAGTTGCCGTGGCTACGACAGCGTCACACAGACTGATTCAGACCGGGGACCCTGATGTGCTCTGACGCTTTTCGTCGGACACACACACACACTAGTCTGTTGAACAACGTGCCTCAGTCTGTCATACAGCGGAGAGACATTATATTGTGTTTTTCCCCCCTGCAAAACCATTTCCTCTCCTGCCACTCGTGAGTGATTTTTCTCACACTGATGTAATGCTGATTTACGAGTTATTTAGACGGAGCTGAAGTTGAGCTTTTGCTTTAACGTTGTTCTCCAGATGCATTTTCTCCTCTTCAGAAAGGTGGGGATATCTAGTAAGTCCTAGATCAACCATCATGAGCTTTATGATCTTTTCAAGGGGCAATCTGCAGTTCAAACAATAACGAAGCAGAGGCCCCACCACTGTTTTGGTAAAGTAATGAGGGTTGGGGCTGGAGGAATGTAACCACTTCAAATTCATAGACAGGGCTAAGGATGTAAAGACTGACCATCCATGACATCAACATATTTGAGACTGTATAGTGTTTGTTTACATTTACACAAGCATATGGGCTAGCCAGCCAAATAGAATAAGTAGCCAGCCAGAGTCCCCCTGGGTTAATCAATTTTGCCGAACAAGCTCTATTTTGGTGGCCCTTGATTCCATCCAAAATACTCTGTGAAATGATTGAATACTTTATTGAGTTTACCTCGCAGATTGGAAAAAGGTTACATTTAAAATCAAACAAATTGTGTTGAAGGCCACTTTTTCAAATGACAAAATGGGTCTCTAAAATCAAACAGAACAGATGCTCAATTCAGTTCTGGGTCCACATGTGTTAAGGGAACAGAGAGAACGACATCAGTTAAATGACTGAATTTAAGTGTCGCAACTCTCTTTTGTGAATAAAAAAAAATATGACCCACAGATTTCTTCTTAACGGTCTAATGCAGCCATTTTTCTATCAATATCAAATAATTTCTCAGTAAAAATTAAGTACCTTACTGTAATATTAAAAAATGGGAGAAAAACAGAAAACTAGCTGTTATTGCCAGAGATGTTTGGAACTGCCTTTGTAATTGGTCTGTTAACCAATTTACCGCATGGTGATGTCACCATGGAAAGATAAAACTCCCGCCCATGCAAGCTATCTGATTAAAAGGTCCTGTGTAGATTATATTTTCTACCAGCAACTATAAGAAAATTACAGATCAAAATGTTTCACACTTTTACAGTGTTAGTTTCATCAGCTGTTGTACAATATGATATAAAACACAGACAAACTTCATTTTGACTGCACTGGGCCTTTAAAGAATCCATAGAGAGTCTGCTGACTTCCACAGGCTTTGAGCTTCCTTTTAATATACATTTGATCAGTTATTTGCAATACAGGGATGATTGAAGAATGAAGCAGGTGTTGTACGTGGGCCATGCTACACAGAAAGCAGCAGTTGACTACACCATTGTCGACACTTTGATTAAATCAGTAGTCCTATAGCAATATCTTGGAAAATATCATCTAAGTATCATTAGCTTTTAAAACAATTCAATCTGTTTTCTTTTATCATATTTTGGACCACAGTGAGGCTCTCTCTCCACTAGCCTACCTGTTTTTCCTGCAGTGAGGAAGATTCACCATCTTCATTTCATTTTTTGCTAGTCATTTATCTGCTGATAATCGCCAAAAAGCCAAATGAACAGCTCTCTTACCGATCTGGTAGGCTACTGACGAGTCACTCACTTCTATTGGACTTCATATGGAAAATACAAAGGAGATCTTTAGGTTACTTGTCCCGATGCGATATAATAGACATAACTACATTGTGTGATTTATGAATGGCAAGGATACAGTGCCTTTAAGAAAAACATGATTTTTTTGCTCTTTTACATTTTTTTTTTTAAATCCTGAAAAACTCCCCAGTCCTTAAAGATTACAAGCATACCCATAACATGATGCAACCACCACTATGCTTGAAAATATGTAGAGTGATACTCTGTAATGTGTTTGTTTGGATTTGCCTCAAACGTAACACTTTATATCGTATTACTTTTAGAGCCTTGTTGCAAACAGGATGCATGTTTTGGAATATTTGTACTCTGTACATGCTTCCTTCTATTCACTCTGTCAATTAGTTTAGTATTGTGGAGTAACTACAATGTTATTGATTCATCCTCAATTCTCCTATCACAGCCATTAAACTCTAACTGTTTTAAAGTTACCATTGGCCTTCTGGTGAAATCCCTGAGTGGTTTCCTTCCTTACCGGGCAACTGAATTAGGAAGGACGCCTTTATCTTTGTAATGACTGGGTGTATTTACAATGCATTCAGAAAGTATTCAGACCACTTGACTTTTTCCACATTTTGTTACGTTACAGCCTTATTCTAAAATGGATTAATTGTTGTGGCTGTGTGCTTAGGGTCATTGTCCCTTTGGAAGGTGAACCTTCGCCCCCCCAGTCTAAGGATCGCTCTGGAGCAGGTTTTCATCAAGGATCTCGCTGTACTTTCCTCTGTTCATCTTTCCCTTGATCCTGACTAGTCTCCCAGTCCCTGCCGCTGAAAAATATCCCCACAGCATGATGCTGCCACCACCATGCTTCACTGTAGGGATGGTGCCAGGTTTCCTCCAGACATTACACTTGGCCAAATAGTTCAATCTTGGTTTCATCAGACCAGAGAATCTTGTTTCTCATGGTCTGAAAGTCCTTTAGGTGCCCTTTGGCAAACTCCAAGCAGGCAGTCATATGCCTTTTACTGAGGAGCAGTTTCCGTCTGGCCACTCTACCATAAAGGCCTGATTGGTGGAGTGCTGTAGAGATGGTTGTACTTCTGGAAGGTTCTCCCATCTCCACAGAGGAACTCTGGATCTCTGTCAGAGTGACCATTGAGTTCTTGGTCACCTTCCTGACCAAGGCCCTTCTCCCCCGATTACTCAGTTTGGCCGGGCAGCCAGCTCTAGGAAGAGTCCTGGTGGTTCCAAACGTCTTCCATTTAAGAATGATGGAGGCCACTGTGTTCTTGGGGACCTTCAATGCTGCAAAAGAAATGTGGTACCCTTCCCCAGATCTGTGCCTCGACACAATCCTGTCTCGGAGCTCTACGGACAATTCCTTCGACCTCATGGCTTGTTTTTTGCTCTGACATGCACTGTCAACTGTGGGACCTTATATAGACAGCTGTGTGCCTTTCCCATTCATGTCCAATCAATTGAATTTACCACAGGTGGACTCCAATCAAGTTGTAGAAACATCTCAAGGATGACCAATGGAAACAAGATGCACGTGAGTTAAATTTCGAGTCTCATAGCAAAGGGTCGGAATACTTATGTAAATAAGGAATTTCTGTTATTTATTTTTAACACATTTGATAACATTTATAAAAACCTGTTTTTCGCTTTGTCATTATGGGGTATTGTGTGTAGATTGATGAGGGAAAAAATAATTTCATCCCATTTTAGAATAAGGCTGTACGTAACAAAATGTGGAAAAAGGCAATGGGTCTGAATACTTTCCGAATGTGTGGAAGAAACAGGCTCGTTTGGCCGACGATGTTTCTGACTCCTCAGATACAGAGAACTGAACACACACACACACACACACACACACACACACACACACACACACACACACACACACACACACACACACACACACACACACACACACACACACACACACACACACACACACAGAGGCATGCAAACACACTGACATACACAGAGATGTACATAACAACTGAAAACACGCACGCACAGACACTGTCTTGGCTGGGAAGTGTATAGCAGAACAGTCACAAGCTGAACAGGTTATGATGCTAAGTGAATAGGGTTTTCATGGGGCCCATGGATGATTGAGTTCACATGCAGCATATGTATTAGCGTAGTTATAATCTCCACTCTTTTGTAGTATCTAGTTACATTCCAAATATTTTAATTAAACTGACCTGTACAGAGCACACAAGTTGAGGGAGATGCCATAGAAATAGAATGAGATAGAACCCATTCTAGTTCTGTGGATGATACTGTACATGTTTCTCACTCTAGGTTGAACACCAATGGCCACTAGATGGCCATGCTGCAAAGAGAAATACACTGAGTGTACAGAACATTATGAACACCTGCACTTTCCATCACAAAGCTATGTCACTTGTTAAATCCACTTCAATCAGTGCAGATGAAGGAGAGGAGACGGGTTAAAGAAGGATTTTTAAGCCTTGAGGCATGGTTTGCGTATGTGTGCCATTCAGAGGGTGAATGAAAAAGACAAAATATTTAACAAGTTCATTTGGGGTATGGTAGTAGGTGCCAAGCGCACCGGTTTGTGTCAAGAACTGCAACACTGCTGGGTTTTTCACGCTCAACAGTTTCCTGTGTGTATCAAGAATGATCCACCACCCAAATGACATCCAGCCAACTTGACACAACTGTGGGAAGCATTGGAGTCAACATGGGCCAGCATCCCTGTGGAACGCTTTCACCACCTTGTAGAGTCCATGCCCTGACAAATTGTGTTTTTTTCTGAGGGCAAAAGGGGGAGGGGGATGTAACTCAATATTAAAAAGGTGATCTTAATTTTTTGTGCACTCAGTGCACATATTCTTCTATACATTACATTGCAGCCTGGCATAGTATTTATCTAACTTCCTGATGTTAAAGATATTCTACGGTACTTTTGTATACTTTTCAGCCAGTAGTTTTGAAAGTAGTGCCTACGAGCCAAGAATGGGTACTACGCCACAAATGTGCAGATACTGTATGTGCGCCATGTCATTGCTCTCTACTGTGTGTGCATCTTGCTAGCTACCACTCAAATGGCGAGGGGCTGAAGTTCATTGGCTAAAACTCTAATATCTAGGGGGATGGCCCACATGGGGGTAAATGTAAGGAAAATGGCACGCACAACTTCCAGAAAACTGTTGCATTCAAAGTAGGGATTTCCTGGCTAGTTGAGGTAAGACAGTAATTCTGCTCATACAGTCGAAGTCGGTAGTTAACATACACTTAGGTTGGAGTCATTAAAACTCGTTTTTCAACCACTCCACACGTCTTGTTAATAAACTATAGTTTTGGCAAGTCAGTTAGGACATCTACTTTGTGCATGACACAAGTAATCTTTCCAACAATTGTTTACAGACAGATTATTTCACTTAATCACAATTCCAGTGGGTCAGAAGTTCACATACACTAAGTTGACTGAGCCTTTAAACAGCTTGGAAAATTCCCGAAAATAATGTCATGGCTTTAGAAGCTTCTGATAAGCTAATTGACAACATTTGAGGCAATTGGAAGTCTACCTGTCGATGTATTTCAAGGCCTACCTTCAAACTCAGTGCCTCTTTGCTTGACATCATGGGAAAATCAAAATAATTCAGTCAAGACCTAAGGAAAAAAATGTAGACCTCCACAAGTCTTGTTCATCCTTGGGAGCAATTTCCAAACGCCTGAAGGTACCACGTTCATTAGTACAAACAATAGTACGCAAGTAAAAACACCATGGGACCACGCAGCCGTCATACCGCTCAGGAAGGAGACGCGTTCTGTCTCCTAGAGATTAACGTAGTTTGGTGCGAAAAGTGCAAATCAATCCCAGAAAAACAGCAAAGGACCCTGTGAAGATGCTGGAGGAAACCGGTACAAAAGTATCTATACCCACAGTAAAAACAAGTCCTCTATCGACATAACCTGAAAGGCCGCTCAGCAAGAAAGAAGCCACTGCTCCAAAACCGTCATAAAAAAAGCCAGACTACAGTTTGCAACTGCACATGGGAACAAAGATCGTACTTTTTTGAGAAATGTCCTCTGGTCAAAAATAGAACTGTTTGGCCATAATGACCATCATTATGTTTGGAGGAAAAAGGGGGAGGCTTGCAAGCCAAAGAAAACCATCCCAACTGTGAAGCACAGGGGAGGCAGCATCATGTTGTGGGGGTGCTTTGCTGCAGGAGGGACTGGTGCACTTCACAAAATAGATGGTGTCATGAGGGAGTAAAATGATGTGGATATATTGAAGCAACATCTCAAGACATCAGTCAGGAAGTTAAAGCTTGGTCGCAAATGGGTCTTCCACATGGACAATGACCCCAAGCATACTTTCAAAGTTGTGGCAAAATGGCTTAAGGACAACAAAGGCAAGGTGTTGGAGTGGCCATCACAAAGCCCTGACCTCAATCCTATAGAAAATTTGTGGGCAGAACTGAAACAGCATGTGCGTGCAAGGAGGCCTACAAACCTGACTCAGTTACACGAGCTCTGTCAGGAGGAATGGGCCAAAATTCACCCAACGTATTGTGGGAAGCTTGTGGAAGGCTTCCCGAAACGCTTGACCCAAGTTAAACAATTTAAAGGCAATGCTACCAAATACTAATTGAGTGTATGTAAACTTCTGACCACTGGGAATGTGATGAAAGAAATAAAAGCTGAAATAAATCAATCTCTCCTATTATTCTGACATTTCACATTCTTAAAATAAAGTGGTGATCCTAACTGACCTAAGACAGGTAATTTTACTAGGATTAAATGTCAGGAATTGTGACAAACTGAGTTTAAATGTATTTGGCTAAGGTGTATGTAAACTTCCGACTTCAACTGTATATTATGCAACTACACATTGACACATCCAGCCCAAATCGGGAGGTTTAAAAAAGACACACTTGTCGCCAAAGTTCCAGAGCATGTCTTTAAGTCTCTGTACATGACAGATAGTTCCAATAGTCTCTCCCTCCTCTAGTTCACCACTCCCCACACAGAAAAGTGTTTATATATTAAGTATTATTAAATTATTCTTATTTATTTTGTATATAGATAATATATTCAATCACCACATTAATTATATCTATTATTGCACATATATCTCCTCTAGTTTAAACTTTGTATGTTTAGTGGTATTCTATATCTTACATGAAGAGGTCAATATACTGAATATTTAAAATAGGTAGGATACGATGGTGGCGAGAATTCTGATCTTTTCGCATATTTGTCTTATTTAGGGTTGATTCTGTGCTGAAGTAAAGCTTTGTATCACAGTTACTTTGTCTCAATCTGTTCTATTTGCTGACAATGGGAAATGATAGTCAGGTTTATACAGGGGTGTAATCCCTAGGAACCAAACGTAATCGAAGCAAAAGGGGACGGACCTAGCTTTTTTTGTCCAATAAGAAATGCTTGTCTGTTTTTCTGTTGCAAAGCGTTTTGCTTTGGTGTGCCCTTATGAATACACCCTCAGGTTTGCTTGTAAAGTAAGTACAATACATCACTTGTCATATCCACTAGGGGGATGTCTTTCACCACTTGGAATCCTTATTCGGCTGGTTCAAATCAAATCAAATTGTATTTGTAATATGCGCCGAATATAATAGGTGTAGACCTTACCGTGAAATGCTTATTTACAAGTCCTTAACCAACAATGCAGTTTTACGAAAATAGACTTAAGAGATTATTTTCTAAGTAAACTAAAATAAGAAAAGTAATGCAGAATTATCATGGAAACAAAGACCAACTAGGGCCATGATCCCAGGTTATATATACAGTGAGGGAAAAAGTATTTGATCCCCTGCTGATATTGTACGTTTGCCCACTGACAAAGAAATGATCAGTCTATAATTTTAATGGTAGGTTTATTTGAACAGTGAGAGACAGAATAACAACAAAAAAATCCAGAAAAACACATGTCAAAAATGTTATAAATTGATTTGCATTTTAATGAGGGAAATAAGTATTTGACCCCCTCTCAATCAGAAAGATTTCTGGCTCCCAGGTGTCTTTTATACAGGTAATGAGCTGAGATTAGGAGCACACTATTAAAGGGAGTGCTCCTGTTTGTTACCTGTATAAAAGACACCTGTCCACAGAAGCAATCAATCAATCAGATTCCAAACTCTCCACCATGGCCAAGACCAGAGCTCTCCAAGGATGTCAGGGACAAGATTGTAGACCTACACAAGGCTGGAATGGGCTACAAGACCATCGCCAAGCAGCTTGGTGAGAAAGTGACAACAGTTTGTGCGATTATTCGCAAATGGAAGAAACACAAAAGAACTGTCAATCTCCCTCGGCCTGGGGCTCCATGCAAGATCTGACCTCGTGGAGTTGCAATGATCATGAGAATGGTGAGGAATCAGCCCAGAACTACACGGGAGGATCTTGTCAATGATCTCAAGGCAGCTGGGACCATAGTCACCATGAAAACAATTGGTAACACACTACGCCGTGAAGGACTGAAATCCTGCAGCGCCCGCAAGGTCCCCCTGCTCAAGAAAGCACATACACGCCTGTCTGAAGTATGCCAATGAACATCTGAATGATTCAGAGGACAACTGGGTGAAAGTGTTGTGGTCAGATGAGACCAAAAGGGAGCTCTTTGGCATCAACTCAACTCGCCGTGTTTGGAGGAGGAGGAATGCTACCTATGATCCCAAGAACACCATCCCCACCATCAAACATGGAGGTGGAAACATTATGCTTTGGGCGTGTTTGTCTGCTAAGGGGACAGGACAACTTCACCACATCAAAGGGACGGTGGACGGGGCCATGTACCGTCAAATCTTGGGTGAGAACCTCCTTCCCTCAACCAGGGCATTGAAAATGGGTCGTGGATGGGTATTCCAGCATGACAATAACCCAAAACACACGGCCAAGGCAACAAAGAAGTGGCTCAAGAAGAAGCACATTAAGGTCCTGGAGTGGCCTAGCCAGTCTCCAGACCTTAATCCCATAGAAAATCTGTGGAGGGAGCTGAAGGTTTGAGTTGCCAAACGTCAGCCTCGAAACCTTAATGACTTGGAGAAGATCTGCAAAGAGGAGTGGGACAAAATCCCTCCTGAGATGTGTGCAAACCTGGTGGCCAACTACAAGAAACGTCTGACCTTTGTGATTGCCAACAAGGGTTTTGCCACCAAGTACTAAGTCATGTTTTGCAGAGGGGTCAAATACTTATTTCCCTCATTAAAATGCAAATCAATTTATAATATTTTTGACATGCGTTTTTCTGGATTTTTTTGTTGTTATTCTGTCTCTCACTGTTCATATAAACCTACCATTAAAATTATAGACGGATCATTTCTTTGTCAGTGGGCAAACGTACAAAATCAGCAGGAGATCAAATACTTTTTTCTCTCACTGTATACACACACACTACCGGTCAAAAGTTTTAGAACACCTACTCATTCAAGGATATTTCTTTATTTTTACTATTTTCTACATTGTAGAATAATATTGAAGACATCAAAACTATGAAATAACACATATGGAATCAGGTAGTAAACAAAAAAGTGTTAAACAAATCAAAATATATTTTATATTTTGGATACTTCAAAGTAGCCATCATTTGCTTTGATAACAGCTTTGCACACTCATGGCATTCTCTCAACCAGCTTCATGAGGTAGTCACCTGCAATGCATTTCAATTAACAGGTGTGCCTTCTTAAAAGTTCATTTGTGGAATTTCTTTCCTTCTTAATTGAGCCAATCAGTTGTGTTGTGACCAGGTGGGGGGATACAGAAGATAGCCCTATTTGGTAAAGACCAAGTCCATATTATGGCAAGAACAGCTCAAATAAGCAAAGAGAAACAACAGTCCATCATTACTTTAAGACATGAAGGTCAGTCAATCCGAAAAATGTCAAGAACTTTGAAAGTTTCTTCAAGTGCAGTCGCAAAAAACATCAAGCGCTATGACGAAACTGGCTCTCATGAGAACTGCCACAGGAATGGAAGACCCAGAGTTACCTCTGCTGCAGAGGATATGTTCATTAGAGTTACCAGCCTCAGAAATTGCATCCCAAATAAATGCTTCACAGAGTTCAAGTAGCAGACACATCTCAACATCAACTGTTGAAAGGAGACTGTGTGAATCAGGTCTTCATGGTCGAATTGCTGCAAAGAAACCTTGACTAAAGGACACCAATAATAAGAAGAGACTTGCTTGGACCAAGAAACATGAGCAATGGACATTAGACCAGTGAAAATTTGTCCTTTGGTCTGGAGTCTAAATTGGAGATATTTGGTTCCAACCGCCGTGTCTTTGTGAGACGGGGTGTGGGTGAACGGATGATCTCTGCATGTGTATTTCCCACCGTAAAGCATGGAGGAGGTGTTATGGTGTGGGGGTGTTTTGCTGGTAAAACTGTCTGTGATCACACTTAACCAGCATGGCAACCACAGCATTCGGCAGCGATACGCTATCCCATCTGGTTTGCACTTAGTGGGACTATCATTTGTTTTTCAACAGGACAATGACCTAAAACACACCTCCGGGCTGTGTAAGGGCTATTTGACCAAGAAGGAGAGTGATGGAGTGCTGCATCAGATGACCTGGCCTCCACAATCACCCGACCTTAACTAACGTGAGATGGTCTGGGATGAGTTGGACCACAGAGTGAAGGAAAAGCAGCCAACAAGCACTCAGCATATGTGGGAACTCCTTCGAGACTGTTAGAAAGGCATTCCAGGTGACTACCTCATGAAGCTGGTTGAGAGAATGCCAAGAGTGTGCAAAGCTGTCGTCAAGGCAAAACTGTATATATACACTACCAGCAAGACACAAGTCTCAATGTCAACAGTGGAGAGGTGGCTCCAGGATGCTGGCCTTCTAGGCATAGTTCCTCTTTCCAGTATCTGTGATCTTTTTCCCATCTCAATCTTTTCTTTTTATTGGCCAGTCTGAGATATGGCTTTTTCTTTGCAACTCTGTCTAGAAGACCAGCATCCCGGAGTCGCCTCTTCACTCTTGACGTTGAGACTGGTGTTTTGCGGGTACTATTTGATTTAGCTGCCAGTTGAGGACTTGTGAGGCATCTGTTTCTCAAACTGGACACTCTAATGTACTTGTCCTCTTGCTCAGTTGTGCACCGGGGCCTCCCACTCCTCTTTCTATTCTGGTAAGAGCCAGTTTGCGCTGTTCTGTGAAGGGAGTAGTACACAGCGCTGTACAAGGTCTTCAGTTTCTTGGCAATTTCTCACATGGAATAGCCTTCTTTTCTCAGAACAAGAATAGACTGACGAGTTTCAGAAGAAAGTTCTTTGTTTCTGGCCATTTTGAGCCTGTAATTGAACCCACAAGTGCTGATGTTCCAGATACTCAACTAGTCTAAAGAAGGCCAGTTTTATTGCTTCTTTAATCAGAACAACAGTTTTCAGCTGTGCTAACATAATTGCAAAAGGGTTTTCTAATGATCAGTTAGCCTTTTAGAATGATAAACTTGGTAGCTAACACAACGTGCCATTGGAACAAAAAAGTGATGGTTGCTGATAATGGGCCTCTGTACGCTTATGTAGATATTCCCTTACAAATTAGCTGTTTCCAGCTACAATAGTCATTTACAACATTAGCAATGTCTACACTGTATTTCTGATCAATTTGAGGTCATTTTAATGGACAAAAAATATGCTTTTCTTTCAAAAACAAGGACATTTCTAAGTGACCCCAAACTTTTGAACAGTAGTGTATGTAATTTCCAGCTGCAGACTAGTAATTTTACATCTGCTCTTATTCTGTAGTGATCAGTAGTCTCAGAGTTTAACCATTTCCAGCTGCGTAGCCAAAACTACAGCTGTATGGTCTCCATGGCCTATAGAGTTGTAGTTCTTAGCAATTTCAACATGTAGCATCAGCTCCAAATTTTCTGGTCTAATGGTCTATAGAATTGTAGCCATTCTAACATGGGGACTCCGTCCCGGCGTTCTCTGACCTAATGTACATTTTGTAGGAAGTGGGTTTTCTACTCTGTGGAAGAAGGGGCGGTTCTACGCCTAATGTGATGTCTGGGCTCACAGGGGTGTGGTCACTGACTAGTTAACCTTTATATGAAAATACATACTCTCATTTAGAAGGTTAACATCACATTACATCTTTTCACAAATAGTTTCATGTTTAATCACATACATTTCACAATATTTAGATGTAAACCTGACAGCTAGGAAATGTACACTTTAATACAGTTATGTGTGTTTCCTGTTCTTCATGAGATCACCAAATGAAACACACTCATCATAAATGTCCCTTAAGTGTCCACGGACCATTCCCACAAATATTGTTTAATTATTCAAACTTTTGATGTCCATGTGTCTCTCTGTGTTCCACAGTTTACATTCTAATCTTGAACACTACAGAGCATAGGGGCAGCGTATTTTATGACCAACCATAAAACAGCCAACCTCCCGCTCTCCCCCTCTACGAGAGAGAGCATGCTGTAGAGCAGACCCACTGTAACCTGATCCTTTAGATCGTCACAGGAGAGTTATGACAGTGGGGTATTGTTTGTAGATTGATGAGGGGAAAAAAACAATTGAATCAATTTTACAATAATCCTGTAACGTAACAAAATGTTAGAAAAGCCAACGGGTCTGAATACTTTCCGAATGCACTGTAGGCACCTGGCCCCCCTACAGTGTGCAGGACCCCATTGGTTCGCACAACTTATTTCAATAATTTTCCATCCGAAAGCTTGAATAAAAAGCCAATACAAAGTAACAAGATGTGATATCATGTCACATAAAAGTTCATTACTTACAGGCTTTAGGAAATGGTACAGAGATTGATGGGTAGGGGAGCGGGAAAGGACATGGACCATGTTCCCCGCTTCAATTCAAGCAGGCTTCAGTCACCCACTTGGCTTCAGTCATCCACAAGATTGAAGAGGGAGACAAATCCAACTATGGCCTCCTTGTCAGGCCTCTCGCACTGGGCAGACAGGGGTCCTGGGATGGACATCTCACACAGGTTCCTCACATACGGTGCTGGATCAAGGGTGACCGCATTGAAAAGGAGATCCAGGAGCCTGTCTACGTAGCCCGATAATGTATTTGAAAAAGGAAATGTTTATAAAACGGTGTCGTGAAATGACTATCGTTAATGTGATGACTGCTATTAATCGAATAATTACTTACTACATTTAAATGAATCATGTAACAATTTACCCATTAATTGTTGTTTACCATGTTACTATCTCCCGACTTAAACTCTAAAGATGATCTAAATAAACTCAGCAAAAAAGAAACGTCCTCTCACTGTCAACTGTGTTTATTTTCAGCAAACTTAACATGTGTAAATATTTGTATGAACATAACAAGATTCAACAACTGAGACATAAACTGAACAAGTTCCACAGACATGTGACTAACAGAAATGGAATAATGTGTCCCTGAACAAAGGGGGGGTCAAAATCAAAAGTAACAGTCAGTATCTGGTGTGGCCACCAGCTGCATTAAATACTGCAGTGGACTCCTCATGGACTGCACCAGATTTGCCAGTTCTTGCTGTGAGATGTTACCCCACTCTTCCAACAAAGGCACCTGCAGGTTCCTGGACATTTCTGGGGGGAATGGCCCTAGCCCTCACCCTCCGATCCAACAGGTCCCAGACGTGCTCAATGGGATTGAGATCCGGAGTGTTTGCTGGCCATGGCAGAACACTGACATTCCTGTCTTGCAGGAAATCACGCACAGAACTAGCAGTATGGCTGGTGGCATTGTCATGCTGGAGGGTCATGTCAGGATGAGCCTGCAGGAAGGGCACCACATGAGGGAGGAGGATGTCTTCCCTGTAACGCACAGCGTTGAGATTGCCTGCAATGACACCAAGCTCAGTCCAATGATGCTGTGACACACCGCCCCAGACCATGACGGACCCTCCACCTCCAAATCGATCCCGCTCCAGAGTACAGGCCTCGGTGTAACGCTCATTCCTTCGACGATAAACGCGAATCCGACCATCCCCACCGGTGGCTGGGGTGCCGCAGGCGGTGTACTAACCAACGAGTAGCCAGCTGTTGAAGCTTAAATTGTTCTGTGTCGGTGGAGCCTTATTATTCACCTTTCTTTTGAGACTTTTTCAGAGGACATTCTCTTGATTGCAAGCAGTTTTCCCCCCAAACAATGCACAAAGAAATATAAAACGAATTGAATAGAGACATTGGTAATTTTGTCTGTGTAGTCAGATCGAAAATATTAGGATATGTTATTGACATTGTGTTGTTGACATTGAATGCAATTGACATAGAACTGATTAAATAGCCTACGCTGTGTGATTTTGTTTGTTTAATTTCCCTATGACGTGGGCCGCTATTATGTTCTGTCCCGGTGACTATTAGCTACTCACAGTTCAGTTGCAGTTGCCTAATCGTGCCTAACGGGCGGGCCAGCCGTGGGGCCTAAATCATAAAGACCATGGTGATTGTCAGAAACCTGTAGGCTACTATTCGAAGAAATTGGATGATATGGCGTTGGGATGGGGTCCCTGTCTCAGAGCTATGCAGGCTACTTACGTCGCTGTGTTGATGGTGGCATCGCTTGTTCTCGACCAACAGCTTACCATCAAGTGTCCACATGCTGTTCATACTCTTTTGACAATGAATTGAGCTGCACAGGTCACAGCTGCTCCATGGAACAAATGGTTGACTGTGTTGGAGGCTCCTAACATCATCATACAACGTGGCACACCTTGGAATCCAGCTACTCTGATGCTTCCTCCAGATACCACACTACTTGAACACGACTGCTGTGAGTCGGTTTTGGATCAGCTCTCTTGATGGGTTTATTAAGAGTCATTCGTTGGAAAACCCTGAGTTTGACTTATACACAGATGGTTCAAGCATTGTGGAGGAGGGTGTGAGGAAGGCAGGCTTGGCAGTTACTACAATGGACAATGTGATCGTGACAGGCACGCTACCTGCAGGAACATCAGCACAGGTGGCGGAATTGGTGGCTTTGATAGAAGCACGCAAACAGGCTGAAGGAAAAACAGCTAATATCTACACAGACTCAAGGTATGCTTTTGGTGTTACACATGATTTTGGAAGAATATGGAAAAACTGAGGAATCATGACATCACTGGGAGCTCCTGTGAAGAATGGACCAGAGGCGATGGCTCTACTGATTGCGCTCCAGTTACCTGGACAAGATGCGGTTTTGAAAATGAAAACACATGGAGAAATCATAGACAGACAAGTAAAAGAGGCGTGGGGAATAACTCCCGAGGGAGGACATGATGTAGTGCCAGAACAGTGGGCGATGGTCATCAAAAACATGTAACAGACACATTAGGGCCAAAGTCCAGGGAAAATCACGATGGATACATGGCGTTCATTGCAAGGTCGTCCATTTTGACGACAAAGCGGAGCCTGGAGAAAAAAGAACTGATTGATTAGCAGTCGGGGGTAAATCTCGGGTGAAGAAGCATAGTAAGATGATCAGAACCTGATAAGCTTCTATGTTGTACACCGCAGTCATCCTATTAGGGATATCTAGGTGAAATGTCCAACTTTTCCCTGAAAATCGGGGGATGCTTACTTTGGGAAATCTATGTGAAATACCAATTTCTCTTGAAACCAGGACATGTTACTTTCACTTTTTTGTTTCCTTCCTTACAGGTTATGAGAATCTATCATTTGAGGCTGCATCAATATCCCTTATCAGTCCTTATCAACCAGTGGAACAGAAGAATTCCTCACTACCGGCAGACTGTCAGAATATAATTTCTAATAGTTATCTATGTGGGACTGATACCAGTGTGGAAGAGCTGGTCACTTTCAAAGGACTTGGTGAATGATTACCTTGCCAATAGGATGATTGATTATTATTGTCTTGCAGCCAATTATTCTTTTGGGTGTTTCCTCCTAATACAGGATGTGGTAGGAATCGTAAGGGACATCATCATTACACCTGTTAATACTTATTTTCTATGACTTTGTTTGAAATCTATTTCTTATTGCAACAGCAAGTATAATATGCACTTTGTGTTTTATGGAAATGCAAGGTGTTTAATGTGAATGACTTTATGCTTACGGCTGTTTTTTATACTGTCTTTTTTCATGTTTTCTATTGTTTCTTTTTAAAATGGTCTAGGGGGAGTGTAAGAATATTTTAAGGTAATACACAACGCAGAGGACTAAAAGTACTAACGGTCAAGAGGGAATTAACAATCAATAGAAATACATCCAATGGGTTAGAGTCATGGGAGGAATTTGTCTAGGCATTACGCCTGAAACAGGATACTTGTTATTTGTCCATTGGCCCAGTTTTATTGCCAGGAATTCTAATTGGTCAACCATAGGCTAGGGTTGGGTTATAAAACTACATCCTGTCTCTTTGTTCTGTGGAGAGAATCATTGAGGACAGGGGAGAATGAACATCTACCTCTCAGCATAACATCTATGATTTGTTCTCTTTGAATAAACCTATCCCCCCCCCCCCCCCTGATTTGGGGTCTGTGTTATTGAAGAGTAACATCAACTGCTAACACTAGCTATCCATCAATAATAAAAAATAATAACAATTTTGCTGCCTGGTTTGCTTAATATAAGGAATTTTTGAATATTTTAGCATTTACATTTGATACTTAAGTATATTTAAAACAAATACTTTTAGGTTTTTACTCAAGTAGTATTCTACTGGGTGACTTTCACTTTTACCTTTTCTATTAAGGTATCTTTACTTTTACTCAAGACTGAAAATGGAATACTTTTCCCACCACTTGCAGAGCGGCACCAGAATTAAAAACACGTCTTAACTTTTTGTAGTTAATAAATCCAATGTGAAACGTGATAACTATAGTATCCCTAGCTAACATTGAACAAGTGAATCCATTCTTCTCTAATGAAAAATCTCTCTCCCTATCTTCTGAATGTCAGCAATCCTACTGTAGCCTTTGCCTTGGAGAGGGAGGGGCAGGTAGTCTACACATGCACAGTGCACACACACCGGCAAAGATTTTCAGCTGATAGGCAGACACTGGAAGAAGTTTTTGAGTGACAAAGTAAGGGCATTGAATAAGTGCTTTTTTTTTTTTTTTTTTTGTGGGACTTGAAAAAAATGCCTGGCATGTAAAATAACCAGAACCACGTTCGATCCCGGTTATTTTTCTGTTCATCAAAACATTTTTTTCCCGTTTAGGTTTTGGTCCGTGAACTGGTTCCAACCCCGGATGAACATACCCTCACATGAAAGGTGACATTCTGTACTGTCGCCTCATATGAAACATTTGATTTCTAATCCAAAATGCCAGAGTATAGAGCCAAATTGAACATTTAGCTTCACTGTCCAAATAAATACGCAGGGGAGTGTATTTGTACATTTACCGTTTACCAAACACCCACCCTTAGAGAAAAACTAGTGTGTGAAATGAGCTCCAAGAGAGAAGCTGCAGAATGATCAGAAGAGAGAGAGAGCGACACAGTGGAATCTGAATGCCTTAGGCAACCTCCCACACAACATCTAATTTTAAGTTATAAGTTTTATTAGTCATATGTATGGGATACTTTTCTCTCCAAAACTCTTGAACGTGCCGTCCTTGGCCAGCTCTCCTGCTATCTCTCTCAGAATGACCTTCTTGATCCAAATCAGTCAGGTTTCAAGACTAGTCATTCAACTGAGACTGCTCTTCTCTGTGTCACGGAGGCGCTCCGCACTGCTAAAGCTAACTCTCTCTCCTCTGCTCTCATCCTTCTAGACCTATCGGCTGCCTTTGATACTGTGAACCATCAGATCCTCCTCTCCACCCTCTCCGTTCTGGGCATCTCCGGCGCGGCCCACGCTTGGATTGCGTCCTACCTGACAGGTCGCTCCTACCAGGTGGCGTGGCGAGAATCTGTCTCCGCACCACGTGCTCTCACCACTGGTGTCCCCCAGGGCTCTGTTCTAGGCCCTCTCCTATTCTCGCTATACACCAAGTCACTTGGCTCTGTCATATCCTCACATGGTCTCTCCTATCATTGCTATGCAGACGACACACAATTAATCTTCTCCTTTCCCCCCTCTGATAACCAGGTGGTAAATCGCATCTCTGCATGTCTGGCAGACATATCAGTGTGGATGACGGATCACCACCTCAAGCTGAACCTCGGCAAGACGGAGCTGCTCTTCCTCCCGGGGAAGGACTGCCCGTTCCATGATCTCGCCATCACGGTTGACAACTCCATTGTGTCCTCCTCCCAGAGTGCTAAGAACCTTGGCGTGATCCTGGACAACACCCTGTCGTTCTCAACTAACATCAAGGCGGTGACCCGTTCCTGTAGGTTCATGCTCTACAACATTCGCAGAGTACGACCCTGCCTCACGCAGGAAGCGGCGCAGGTCCTAATCCAGGCACTTGTCATCTCCCGTCTGGATTACTGCAACTCGCTGTTGGCTGGGCTCCCTGCCTGTGCCATTAAACCCCTACAACTCATCCAGAACGCCGCAGCACGTCTGGTGTTCAACTTTCCCAAGTTCTCTCACGTCACCCCGCTCCTCCGCTCCTCCGCTCCGTAATCCTTCTAACCCCCCCCCCCCCCCTAAAAGATTTAGATGCACTATTGTAAAGTGGTTGTTCCACTGGATATCATAAGGTGAATGCACCAATTTGTAAGTCGCTCTGGATAAGAGCGTCTGCTAAATGACTTAAATGTAAATGTAATGTAAATGGATACGCATGGTAAACATCATCTAACTAAACTCTTACTTGCAGGCTCCTTCTCAACAATACAACAACAATAAAAACAATACAAGAAAAGAATATGAACATAAAGTGAATGGCAGTGGAATCGAATAAACATTTCTGCACAAGTATAATACAGTCCAATATTTACATGTGTATTGCGGAAGGGGGGTGTGGAATGCGTCTGAATAAGATTTTCCATGCCCTTTTACATCTGAGTCGAAACCTCCAAGCCCTTCTAAGCTCCCTAAAAAGTGCTCTATGAAGGGCCCTCCATATTGACGGTGGCCATGAAGCCCCGCTGGAACAGTCTCTCGGGGTTGGGCGGCTGGTTGTCACAGTCCAGCTTCCTGCTGAGGAAGTGCATCGGGAAGCCCTGGAGGCCGGTGGGCTGGGCCGGGCCGGAGTGACTGGGGTCCTCACTGGGGTCCAACCCTGGAATAGAGGCACACACATGCAGGCGCATGCACGCACGCACACACACACACACACACACACACACACACACACACACACACACACACACACACACACACACACACACACACACACACACACACACACACACACACACACACACATACACACACACACACACACAGCAGCTTTACGTGTTCATAGTGGGACAGAAACTTGTCTCCTTGCTGTCTTCTTTTTTAATTCCCAACCCCTCGGACACCCCATATACACCCCTAGATTAGGCTAGGGGTGAAGAACCTTGTTCAAGGGCAGAACGGTAGTAGATGCCACCAGTTTCTCCTCATCAGCCCAGAAGATTCAACCCGCCAGCCCTTCAGTTACTGGCCCGTTTCGCTAAGCTCAAGGTTCATTATTATAATGACATGTCGCTAGCTAGCCCATCATCATGGTATGTCACTGGCTAGTCTATGATAATGACATGTCGCTAGCGATGTCGCTACGATGTCTGCCAGATGTGTTACCTCGTGCTCGTAGCGGCAGGCTATTGTCAAGGCGACTGGGCTTTGTGGCGATGAAGAGGTAGCAGAGAACAAATACGGTGATGAGGAAGGCCAGTAGGACCACCGCTGCTATGGACAGACCTATCAGAGCCCCAACACTGGGGAGGAAGGGAAGGGGGAGAGAGGCAGGGGAGGGGAGTGGGGAATAGAGAGAGAGAGAGAGTGATTGTGAGACGGGAATTCAAAGGGAGAGAGGGAAAATAGGAAAATAAGAGTGAAAGGGAGCGAGAGCCAGGGAGAGAAAAAATCACTTTCTCTATACCTGACAATGGTACTGTTGGATTTCTATGAGATATTTGCCACACAGCCACCTTAATCCATATTCACGACCCATAACAGACACCCTATGGGCTCTGGTTACAAGAAGTGCACTAACTAGGCAATAGGGTGCCATTTCGGATGCAGGCTTATTCATATGTGAGCAGCAGCCTTCCTGTAAGGACCTATCCCATTATAAGAAGATATCCCATTATCCCAATGGAAGACTCATCTCAGGAATAACAAACAGCCAGGGGCCACAATCATAGCAACACAGGTTGTGCCCTAAATGGCACCCTATCTATTTTATAGTGTACCTTTGACCAGAGCTACTTCAATAGAAGAAACTTGAAAAACTTGAGTTTCTATGGAGGTATGAATCAGACCAACATGAAATGAAATAGAATGTTAAGATTGCTTATCAGAAATTGATAAGGTCATTCTCTCATTAGATGATTCATATTACGATGAAATCTCAAAGCTCATTATTGGGGGAAATCAGTTTCCCACGATTTCAACCTTTTCCATTGAATTTTTCACATTTCGTTTTAATTGAGGCATTTATCACCTTCCATACGAATGGGATATAATAATGTATGTAGAGAGACCACCAAAAACTTCTGCAAACCCAAAAGTCAATTGAAATGTGAATATACTATACATCTGTTATCAGTAGCCTAAAAATAACCTTTATTCTAGTGTAGTAGCCTTTTCCTGCAGTCAATGACCATGGGTGGATCATTATTCATATTTGCATAATTTCACAATGAAGCTTATTTTAAAATAATTAAACAAAATCTATGTCAAACAGTTTTGTTGTATTTCAGGTAAGTAAAGTGTAATATTGGGATGCAAACTCAAAATGGAATACATTTCCACTGTCTATTTTTTAAGCCCATAAACATGCGTGTGAGTTAGATTTGGTTAAGACTAAGAATCACTCGGCGTGTCCCTGGCTTAGCCCACTGCAGTAAAATTATCTTATTATGTGTGCGCATTGGAGTGGAGGATAAAAATGCTCAAGCTTTCTCATCTTGTAGTTTCTTGAGATTGCCCCAAAATATGTGCAAAAGACAACGGAATTCTTACAGTTTTTTTCCAACTGCTTACACACAAAATCTTTTCATGTCACACGATTTTTGAAACCTCTCACTCAAAGTGCAAAACTACACACCAAATATCCAAAACCATAAGCTATTTCTCAGCCTTTGACTCAGTTGTCAATTGCATAAAACACTTTTTTCAAAACACTACACACAATTCTCTACCTAAAACACAAAAATCTAACAGGAAGTGACTTGCTTTCCTTTTCCAAACACAACCAATAAAAATGCTACACTTACTGTATTCACCAGGTCACACACTCCTCACATGTGCAAACACTAATAGCTTAACTGATCACTAACCAATCACTGCTTTACTGTAGTATAGGCCTATAAATAGGTCAAAGGTCAGATTACCTGTTTTGAACAATGGATGCCAACAATGGACAGAGAGCAAGAGGAGTAGGAGGGAGAGGAAGAGGAAGAAGAGGACGAGGGCGAAGAAGAGAAGGAAGGAGAGCCATCTCTGATGAGATTAGGGCAACACTTGTTGATCATGTGATCAACCACAGTTTGACCATGAGAGAGGCTGGACTGAGAGTCCAGCCCAACTTGAGTCGATTTACAG
The DNA here is from genome assembly GCF_029448725.1 of Salvelinus fontinalis. Taxonomy (NCBI): domain Eukaryota; kingdom Metazoa; phylum Chordata; class Actinopteri; order Salmoniformes; family Salmonidae; genus Salvelinus; species Salvelinus fontinalis. Next base: position 46,640,432 of record NC_074690.1, on the reverse strand, counting down.
TGGCGTCCATAATTCGAACCTTCAGAAATGAGAACAGGTATGCAACCAGGCAATGACTATTTTAGCATTACAGTAATGTACTGTAAAATACATATGACTGCATAGTATTGCATAAACATTTGTAACTCTAAGCCATCCATTTACTGCACTGCATTGAATGAATGAGGTTGGTTATCATGCTGTACTACATTTTTTTGTACATTGTTTACAGTTCCTATGCTGAACACATACTGTGTTTGAATTCTGTACAGAGTGGAAAGGCAAAGACATCATGGAGGACGAGGACGCTTGTTTACAGATGTACAAGAGACTGCAATTATAAATATGGTTTTGGCCAACAATGCAATTAGGATTCGAGAGATAAGAGAGCATATCTTGAATAATGGCACCATATTTAACAACATCAATGCCGTAAGCCTGTCGACCATACAACGCATCCTCCAACGGCACCGAGTGACGATGAAACAACTTTACAAGGTGCCATTTGAGAGAAACTCTGACAGTCAAGAATATGCAACATGACTTTGTAGAGGTATGTATGCAACACTACTTCCAGTACTTCAGACATACCATATTTACTCATCTGTATATCATTTTGTCTGTTACAGAGAGTATTGGAGCTGGATGCCCATGTAATTCGCCATAAATTTATTCATGTGGATGAGGTTGGCTTCAACCTCACCAAAACCAGGCGCCGCGGAAGAAATGTAATAGGACAGAGGGCTTTTGTCCCTGGACAGTGTCCCTGGACAGCGTGGGGGTAATATAACTATGTGTGCTGCCATCACTCAAAACGGGGTCCTCCATCACAATGCCACACTGGCCATACAACACCGGCCATATGCTCACTTTTCTGGATGCAATTTACACAATGCTTGTCCTTGATCCAGATCAGGAGCCTGCTAGATTTGTGGTTTTGTGGGACAACGTTAATTTTCACCGGGCTGTTCTGGTCCAAAACTGGTTTGCCACCCATCCACAATTTGTAGTTTTGTACCTACCCCCATATTTACCTTTTCTAAATCCCATAGAGGAATTCTTCTCAGCCTGGCGCTGGAAAGTGTATAATCGCCAACCCTATGCCCGCAAGCCGCTTCTCCAGGCAATGGAGGACGCATGTGGGGACATAGAGGTTGCCTCTGTCCAAGGTTGGATTCGTCACGCTAGGAGATACTTCCCTCGATGTTTGGCAAGAGAAAAAGTATCTTGTGATGTGGACGAAGTATTGTGGCCAGACCCAGGCCGGAGAAGAGATGAAGCATAGCTTAGCACTGGTGACTGCCCCCCCCCCCCCCCCCCCCCCCTACCAATTCCTGGACTACCCCCCCAGGGACCCCACACACACAATTGTGTTCTTTACTGTATTCTAAAGAATATACTTTTGGTTTACATATGTTTATGGTTTTGTTGTATGATACTGTATACAACAGTAATGTTTGGCCTAATAAATATTTTCTGTTTCTACATTGCATTGGTGTTTACAGTGTACTTGTTACCCCTCTCAGCAGATTACTTTCACTGTAGAACATTGTATTGAAATGTAGATATAAGCCTATGAAAGACCAAAGAGCTTTAGATTTAGAACAACAGTGTTTACATGGTATATCCAAAAATGTACTATTATGAAAGCAGTGTTTGCCATTTGATGCAAATGCTTCATTCTGGCAGTGTTACATTTTGGAGGAGATGTGAGGCATTTTGCATTTTGTGTGTGCAGTTTTGGGAATTGTGTGTAGAGTTTTGAAAAAAGGAGACAGTTTTGAAAACGTGTGTAAGCAGTTGGGAAAAAATTTAATATCATTTTTCCCAACTTAGTTTCCACTCATGTTGTCGTTTCTTGAGAATCCAAAAAGATAGGGGCAAAGCCCACCTTCAGAGGCGTTGTAAAGATCCCTTACATACCTGAGCCACCACATGTATCCATACTCGTAAGGGAAAAAGCTGTTGGGATCATTACAGCAATACTTGATATCGTTACATCCACAGCAGAACGCCGCGCGCGCATCGCCCCCCGCTTTAGGACAAGAAGAACCATTCACAAACACATTATCTGGGCTGTAGTAGCTCGTGCACTCTGCACTCATGCTAGTAGAAAATACACTCTCCGGGAGAAAAGACCGTGAGATAATTTCCTTAGATGTTAACGCAAGGGTTTCATTCCAATGCCGTCCACATAAGTGTCCCTTGCTCTGCTGAAAAGTGTCATGCATTTAGTTCGAGCATGCCAGTGAAATGGGATAAAACTTCGCATTTCCTCCTGCCATATAGAATTCTAGAGTTCCCCCACCCCACACCACCTCCATCTTTCTCTCTCCATCACTTAAGAAAAAACGTAACAGAATACACAAACAATATTTCTGAGTGACCTCTTAATCTAATCCAGATCTTCCTTTGTTGTTACAAACGCGTAGGCAACATTTTTGATTATTTAAGTTTCTTATTAATTGACTGATTTCATTCATTCCAAACGGAATATAACGTGAGTGACTTGTATGAAACGTGACTGATGTTCGATCAACCGGAATAAAGTAATTGAAAAAATCTACCTTGGAAAAAACGCCGCTCTCCATTTCATTTGTAGATAAATTATTTCATTGAACATTTCTAAGAAGCACTAAATGCTCGCTAGAACAAATACACAATTTGTATTGTCTTGTGCAACGTGCCTGTAGCAAAGTAACATAGGCTATATAACCTATGCGAAAGAAAAAGTCAAAACCAACTTTCATCATTTGAATATTTGTGTTATTCAAATAACTAAACCATTACAATAGCCTGTTGATGAAGTCGATTTTTTTTTTATCTCCCAGTATAATCAAATAATTGTATTGAGCAGTGTTCAGTCAGTGTATACTATACATTTTCAAACACACCAACAACACTTTCTTTCGAAGATGAGATTGGATAGCTTGCTACGTGTGCGAGTTTCGATTTCCTGAACCACGATTTTGCATTGGTTCGCTAGTTCCTCATTTAAAATAAACACTTGAACGCAACACCGAATGAATAGTCCTAATGTGTTCAAAACTCTAAAAGTAGGAGAACAAACCGTAGCTTTACAGATTTCCACCGGAGCTGCCCGCTGTCGTACTGTCCATGGTGCTGATAATGGCACTACACACAGTGCCGGCTGCTCACTTTGGGTTGGATATCATTTAGAAACAAACAAAAACAGAGAATAAAGTAATAGAGGTTGTTTACAATGCCTTTCTCAAGACCAGTCTCCTTTGTGGAGCTGTCTGTCTGCTGAAGTGTTGATAAAACCGAAAAGCGCTCACCGGCGCATTCTTCTAGTCTACACGTTACACACCTCTTAGCGTGTAGGCCTTCTAGTATCAGTTTGTTCTGGCCAATATAGCTTTTAGCGATACGTGTCAGCCAACAGTCTGTCTATCAACCAAAAGACTGGACGACCATTACTGATGTGAAAATACTAGAAGGCCTACTAGAAGGCCTACTAGAAGGCCTAAAGATCCATTACCGAGTTGAACCAGCATATTTTTTCCTGGCTGCTGCTCTGTGGCTGATTGTCGTTTAGTCATTCATCACACCTCACTGACCAGCTGAGACTAGCACTCTGCTTGATAGATTGATTTGATTTGTCAGTAAAAACAAACTAAAACACAGTAAATAACACAAAGTCAGAGACTTAATTTCCATTGGTGTCCCTAGCGTCATGGACTCTGGTGATGACCAGGCCAACTAAATGGTACTGTAGACCTCAGAGCTACTGTATGTAAATATACCCTGAGTAGACCAAACTTTCGGGACACCCTCCTAATATGGAGTTCACCTGGTCAGTTTATGTCATGGAAAGAGCAGGTGTTTTGTTTACTGAGTGTATGCCTCTGGTAGCTAGCCTTCAGAACGCAATCAGATGAAAGTCTCACAGGTCAAAATATTGGCCTCAATCTCTTGAGTGAAGTCTGACGACTAATCTAAAAGTAATATGTACTGTCAGGGGAGGAGTGGGACCACAAACCGGCCCATTTTTGTCCTCAAGGGCCCCATTATTAGCCAGATAATTGTCATTTTGCACAAAACCCCCAAGTTAGACAGGCCCACTAGGTTAAAAATGGCATTTTCCAGATGGCCAGTCCGCCCCTACAGACTGCTGTGGGATACAGCCTCTTTCTCATCAGAATTTCCTTTCTATTCATGTATAGATTTATGGTTTTGTATAGCATTTGTTGACCTGCAGACTGAAGAGTCAAGGCCATTGTCAAGCAATCATTATCCATGGTCCTTTATTCGTGTATCGGTGGTAATTATTTACTCTGAGTAGTCTGTGCCACATCATGTATTTCATGTAGACTGTAGTTGTTTGAGACTTTCTTTCATGACTAATCCATTCTATTAGTTTAATTGAGCAAATGCATTCCTTGTTTTACAATGTAATTCTTTGATTGAATATACACTTATAATTGAGTAGGTCTGTTGGTAGTTGTTACATACACTATACACGTAGCATGTGCTTTGGTCCCACCTTGACATCCTTGATCTGCTTGCCTCAATAAATTAACTCTAGAACATTAGTCGCCAGGATTTTCAGGATTTTCTTTATTTGCACTATTTTCTACATTGTAGAATAATAGTGAAATCAAATCAAATCAAATTTTATTTGTCACATACACATGGTTAGCAGATGTTAATGCGAGTGTAGCGAAATGCTTGTGCTTCTAGTTCCGACAATGCAGTAATAACCAGCAAGTAATCTAACCTAACAATTCCACAACTACTACCTTATACACGCAAGTGTAAAGGGATAAAGAATCTGTACATAAAGATATGTGAATGAGTGATGGTACAGAACGGCATAGGCGAGATGCAGTAGATGGTATAGTGTACAGTCTATACATATGAGATGAGTAATGTAGGGTATGTAAACATAAAGTGGAATAGTTTAAAGTGGCTAGTGATACATGTATTACATAAAGATGGCAAGATGCAGTAGATGATATAGAGTACAGTATATACATATACATATGAGATGAGTAATGTAGGGTATGTAAACATTATATTAAGTGGCATTGTTTAAAGCGGCTAGTGATACATTTTTACATAATTTCCATCAATTCCCATTATTAAAGTGGCTGGAGTTGAGTCAGTATGTTGGCAGCGGCCACTAAATGTTAGTGGTGGCTGTTTAACAGTCTGATGGCCTTGAGATAGAAGCTGTTTTTCAGTCTCTCGGTCCCTGCTTTGATGCACCTGTACTGACCTCGCCTTCTGGATGATAACAGGGTGAACAGGCAGTGGCTCGGGTGGTTGTTGTCCTTGATGATCTTTATGGCCTTCCTGTGACATCGGGTGGTGTAGGTGTCCTGGAGGGCAGGTAGTTTGCCCCCGGTGATGCGTTCTGCAGACCTCACTACCCTCTGGAGAGCCTTACGGTTGTGGGCGGAGCAGTTGCCGTACCAGGCGGTGATACAGCCCGACAGGATGCTCTCGATTGTGCATCTGTAGAAGTTTGTGAGTGCTTTTGGTGACAAGCCGAATTTCTTCAGCCTCCTGAGGTTGAAGAGGCGCTGCTGCGCCTTCTTCACAACGCTGTCTGTGTGGGTGGACCAGTTCAGTTTGTCCGTGATGTGTACACCAAGGAATTTAAAACTTTCCACCTTCTCCACTACTGTCCCGTCGATGTGGAGAGGGGGGTGCTCCCTCTGCTGTTTCCTGAAGTCCACAATCATCTCCTTTGTTTTGTTGACGTTGAGTGTGAGGTTATTTTCCTGACACCACCCTCCGAGGGCCCTCACCTCCTCCCTGTAGGCCGTCTTGTCGTTGTTGGTAATCAAGCCTACCACTGTAGTGTCGTCCGCAAACTTGATGATTGAGTTGGAGGCGTGCATGGCCACGCAGTCGTGGGTGAACAGGGAGTACAGGAGAGGGCTCAGAACGCACCCTTGTGGGGCCCCAGTGTTGAGGATCAGCGGGGTGGAGATGTTGTTACCTACCATCACCACCTGGGGGCGGCCCGTCAGGAAGTCCAGGACCCAGTTGCACAGGGCGGGGTTGAGACTCAGGGTCTCGAGCTTGATGACGAGTTTGGAGGGTACTATGGTGTTAAATGCCGAGCTGTAGTCGATGAACAGCATTCTCACATAGGTATTCCTCTTGTCCAGATGGGTTAGGGCAGTCTGCAGTGTGGTTGCGATTGCGTCGTCTGTGGACCTATTGGGTCGGTAAGCAAATTGTAGTGGGTCTAGGGTGTCAGGTAGGGTGGAGGTGATATGGTCCTTGACTAGTCTCTCAAAGCACTTCATGATGACGGAAGTGAGTGCTACGGGGCGGTAGTCGTTTAGCTCAGTTACCTTAGCTTTCTTGGGAACAGGAACAATGGTGGCCCTCTTGAAGCATGTGGGAACAGCAGACTGGGATAAGGATTTGCTGAATATGTCCTTAAACACACCAGCCAGCTGGTCTGCTCATGCTCTGAGGACGCGGCTGGGAATGCCGTCTGGGCCTGCAGCCTTGCGAGGGTTAACACGTTTAAATGTTTTACTCACCTCGGCTGCAGTGAAGGAGAACCCGCAGGTTTTGGTAGCGGGCCGTGTCAGTGGCACTGTATTGTCCTCAAAGCGAGCAAAAAAGTTATTTAGTCTGTCTGGGAGCAAGACATCCTGGTCCGCGACGGGGCTGGTTTTCTTTTTGTAATCCGTGATTGACTGTAGATCCTGCCACATAACTCTTGTGTCTGAGCTGTTGAATTGCGACTCTACTTTGTCTCTATACTGGGACTTAGCTTGTTTGATTGCCTTGCGGAGGGAATAGCTACACTGTTTGTATTTGGTCATGTTTCCGGTCACCTTGCCCTGGTTAAAAGCAGTGGTTCGTGCTTTCAGTTTCACGCGAATGCTGCCATCAATCCACGGTTTCTGGTTTGGGAATGTTTTAATCGTTGCTGTGGGTACGACATCGTCAATGCACTTTCTAAGGAACTCGCTCACCGAATCAGCATATTCGTCAATGTTGTTGTTGGACGCAATGCGGAACATATCCCAATCCACGTGATCGAAGCAGTCTTGAAGCGTGGAATCAGATTGGTCGGACCAGCGTTGAACAGATCTGAGCGCGGGAGCTTGCTGTTTTAGTTTCTGTTTGTAGGCTGGAAGCAACAAAATGGAGTCGTGGTCAGCTTTTCCGAAAGGAGGGCGGGGGAGGGCCTTATATGCGTTGCGGAAGTTAGTATAACAATGATCCAGGGTTTTACCAGCCCTGGTAGCACAATCGATATGCTGATAGAATTTGGGGAGTTTTGTTTTCAGATTAGCCTTGTTAAAATCCTCAGCTACGATGAATTCAGCCTCAGGGTGTGTGGTTTCCACTTTACAAAGAGTCAGATAAAGTTCGTTCAGGGCCATCGATGTGTCTGCTTGGGGGGGAATATATACGGCTGTGATTATAATCGAAGAGAATTCCCTTGGTAGATAATGCGGTCGACATTTGAATGTGAGGAATTCTAAATCTGGTGAACAGAATGACTTGAGTTTCTGTATGTTGTTATGATCACACCACGTCTCGTTGATCATAAGGCATACACCCCCGCCCCTCTTCTTACCAGAAAGATGTTTATTTCTGTCGGCGCGATGCGTGAAGAAACCAGCTGGCTGCACCGACTCCGTTAGCGTCTCTCGAGTGAGCCATGTTTCCGTGAAGCAAAGAACTTTACAATCCCTGATGTCTCTCTGGAATGTTACCCGTGCTCGGATTTCATCAACCTTATTGTCAAGAGACTGGACATTGGCGAGTAGTATGCTAGGGAGTGGAGCGCGATGTGCCCGTCTCCGAAGCCTGACCAGGAGACCGCCTCGTTTGCCCCTTTTACGGCGACGTTGTTTAGGGTCACCGGCTGATCCATTGTATTGGGTGGAAGGCAAAACACAGGATCCGCTTCGGGAGAGTCGTATTCCTGGTTGTAACGATGGTGAGTTGACGTTGCTCTTATATTCAGTAGTTCCTCCCGACTGTATGTAATGAAACCTAAGATTACCTGGGGTACCAATGTAACGAATAACACATAAAACAACAAAATACTGCATAGTATCCTAGGAACGCGAAGCGAGGCGGCCATCTCGGTCGGCGCCGGAAGTAGTGAAGACATCTAAACTATGAAATAACATATATGGAATCATGTAGTAACCAAAAAAGTGTTAAACAAATCAAAAATATATTTTATATTTGAGATTTTTAAAATAGCCACCCTTTGCCTTGATGACAGCTTTGCACACTTGGCATTATCTCAACAAGCTTCACCTGGAATGCTTTTCCAACAGTCTTGAAGGAGTTCCCACATATGCTGAGCACTTGTTGCTTGCTTTTCCTTCACTCTGCAGTCCGACTCATCCCTAACCATCTCAATTTGGTTGAGGTCAGGGGATTGTGGAGGCCAGGTCATCTGATGCAGTACTCCATCACCCTCTTTCTTGGGAAAATAGCCCTTACACAGCCTGGAGGTGTATTAGGTCATTGTCCTGTTGAAAAACAAATGATAGTCTCACTAAGCCCAAACCAGATGGGATGGCGTGCCGCTGTAGAATGCTGTGGTAGCCATTCTGGTTAAGTGTGCCTTGAATTCTAAATTAAATCAAAGACAGTGTCACCAGCAAAGCGCCCGCATACCATAAACACCTCCTCCTCCATGCTTTACGGTGGGAAATACACTACCGGTCAAAAGTTTTAGAACACCTACTCATTCAAGGGTTTTTCTTTATTTTTACTATATTCTACATTGTAGTATAATAATGAAGATATCAAAACTTTGAAATAACACATATGTATTCATGTAGTAAACAAAAAAGCATTAAACAAATCAATATTTTATATTTGAGATTCTTCAAATAGCCACCCTTTGCCTTGATGACAGCTTTGTACACTCTAGGCATTCTCTCAACCAGCTTCATGAGGTAGTCACCTGGAATGCATTTCAATTAACAGGTGTGCCTTCTTAAAAGTTCATTTGTGGAATTTCTTTCCTTCTTAATGCGTTTGAGCCAATCAGTTGTGTTGTGACCAGGTGGGGGGTATATAGAAGACAGCCCTATTTGGTAAAAGACCAAGTCCATATTATGGCAAGAACAGCTCAAATAAACAAAGAGAAACGACAGTCCATCAATACTTTAAGACATGGAGGTCAGTCAATGCGATACATTTCAAGAACTTTGAAGTGCAGTCGCAAAAACCATCAAGTGCTATGATGAAACTCTCTCACGAGGACCGCCACAGGAATGGAAGACAGAGAGTTACCTCTGCTGCAGAGGATAAGTTCATTAGAATTACCAGCCTCAGAAATCGCAGCCCAAATAAATGCTTTGCGGAGTTCAAGTAACAAACACATCTCAACATCAACTGTTCAGAAGAAACTTTTATAGGCCATCTTACATGCAGTTTTCATGACCTGAAAAGCATGACACACACACACAGGGAGGAGGAGGAAGGAGGAGTGAGAGGAGGAGGAGGATGGGGAGCTGTTCATAAGTGTTGTTGAGATCCCCAAGGCCAGTATTCATTCATCATCTCATCTCTAATTTTCTCCTCTCTCGTCGTACCCCTCCCATTCACTCTCCCCCCCTCTCTTCCTTGCTCTGACATAACATTTACATAAGTAGTCAGACCCAGTACTTTGTTGAAGCACCTTTGGCAGCAATTACAGCCTCTGGTCTTATTGGGTATGACGCTACTAGCTTGGCACACCTGTATTTGGGGAGTTTCTCCAATTCTTCTTTACAGATAATCTCAAGCCCTGTCAGGTTGGATGGGGAGCGTCGCTGCACAGCTAATTTCAGGTCTCTCCAGAGATGTTCGATTGGGTTCAAGCCCGGGCTCTGTCTGGGTCACTCAAGGACATTCAGAGACGTATGCCAAAGCCACTCCTGCGTTGACTTAGCTGTTGGGTTGACTTAGGGTTGTTGTCCTGTTGGAAGGTGAACCTTTGCCCCAGTCTGAGGTCCCTCCATTCATCTCTCCCTCTATCCTGACCAGTCTCCCAGTCCCTGCTGCTGAAAAACATCCCCACAGCATGATGCTGCCACCACCATGTTTCACCGTAGGGATGGTGCCAGGTTTCCTCCACACGTGACGCTTGGCATTCAGGCCAAAGAGTTGAATCTTAGTTTCATCAGACCAGAGAATCTTGTTTCTCATTGTCTGAGAGTCCTTCAGGTACCTTTTGGCAACCTCCAAGCGGACTGTCATGTGCCTTTTACTGGGGAGTGGCTTCTGTCTGGCCACTCTACCATAAAGACCTGGTTGGTGGAGTGCTGCAGAGATGGTTGTCCTTCTGGAAGGTTATCCCATCTCCACAGAGGATCTCTAGAGCTCTGTCAGAGTGACCATTGGGTTCTTGACCAAGGCCCTTCTCCCTGATTGCTCAGTTTGGCCTAATTACTAATGTTTTGTACACTCAGTGTATGACAGACTGGGAATAGGCTATAATCTAATTCCTCAACTCTGAGAAACAGCAGTCATTCATAACGCATTGTTTAGCATGCTAGCTCTGGTAAATAGTGAATTAGTTTGATAAATTCCAAGTATGTGAGGATCTGTACTGGTATGTGTTTGGACTCAAAGGACATGGCCAGTGGATGTTGAACATGTTGGTCAGATATTGTAAATGAATGAGGGACAGATAGACCAGCCCTCAATGGTCATTTTAATCCCAGATTATCTCCTGAGTCCAATCCTGAAACAGGACAAAATTGGCAAAAGAAAGGGATTATTTGTCCATTGGTGTAGGGAATGTTGGTTGGGGGATGTGGTAGAAGGCATGTTCATCATGCTCTCACGCACACACAAGCGTGGGCACAGCTTTGTTTTCATCAAATTTCGGAACTTTTTGGAGCATAAAAATGTTTGCCCATGTGCCTCATGAGTGGCACAGCGGTTTTAGGCACTGCATTGCAGTGCTTGAGGCGACACTACAGACCTGGGTTCGATTCCAGGCTGTGTCACAACCAGCCGTGACTGGAAGATGCATAGGGTGGTGCACAATTGGCCCAGCATTGTCTGGGTTGGGGGGGGCTTTACTTGTCTCATTGTGCTCTAGCAAGTCCTTGTGGCGGGCCGGGCGCCTGCAGGCTGACTTCGGTTGTCAGCTGAATGGTGTTTCCTCCAATAAATATGACCATTAAAAATCCTATTTTCCCTAATCATAACCCCAATACTCCTATCCCTCTAGTGAGATAACATGTAGAATTGTTTTCATATTGGCATGCCACGGATCATTTGGCTATTTGATTTAGAATGTAGAAAATTATATTAAAAATGGTTTGATAACATATTGAATTTGGCCTTAGCCCACATAGCCCATTGAATAACACATTCATAAACGCCAAAAAAGACAGTCAAAGAATACATCATAAGAAATCCTCCAACCAGGATTTCGGTAAAACCAGGGAAATATGAGTCCAAAAAACAAAAATATTTTGTGAGCTTTCTTATATCTCCAAGATATACAGTGCATTCGGATAATACTCAGACCCCTTGACTTTTTACACATTTTGTTACTTTACAGCCTTATTCTAAAATTGGTTAAATTAGTTTTTTCCCTCATCAATCTACACACAACACCCCATAATTACAAAGTGTATACTATATTTGTTTACATCTCCGTTAGTGAGCATCCATCCTTCTGACAGGTGTGGCATATCAAGAAGCTGATTAAACAAAATGATCATTACACAGGTCCACCTTGTGCTGGGGAATATAAAAGGCCACTCTAAAATATGCAGTTTTGTCACACAACGCAATGCCACAGACATCTCAAGTTTTGAGGGAGTGTGCAATTGACATGCTGTCTGCAGGAATGTCCACCAGAGCTGTTGTCAGAGAATTTAATGTTAATTTATCTACCATAAGCTGCCCAACCATACTAAAAACCGCAGACCAAGTGTAACCACGCCAGCCCAGGACTTCCATATACGGCTTCTTCTTGTCTGAGACCAGACACCTGGACAGCTGATGAAACTGAGTAGTATTTCTGTCTGTAATAAAGCCCTTTTGTGGGGAAAAACTCATTCTAATTGGCTGGGCCTGGCTCCCCAGTGGGTGGGCCTATACCCTCCTAGGCCCACCCATGGCTCCGCCCCTGCTCAGTCATGTGAAATCCAGAGATTAAGGCATAATGAATTTATTTCAATTGACTGATTTGCTTATATGAACAGTAACTCGCATTTACATTGTTCTTCATTATAGATGGTCTTTCTGCCTCTCTGTTTGACTACCTCTCTCACATATTCCAAGGGCCAATATTCATTAGGCCTAAACTCAATGGTGAGCACTGCATAACTTCTCCGTATTTCACTTCTCCGTTTTTACCATAAATGTTCTGTTTCCTGGCAGTACAAGTGTGGCACCATGTTATGGTATTCCGCTAAAATCCACCTACATCACCATAAATATATGGTTGCAGAACAATTTACCGTCACAATCACGGCTTCAACAAAACAAACACCACCAAAAACAAAATGTACTTCTCTCTTTTACAATTTTTTATAAACAAACAAACATTATGGGGCCACACTGTTGGCCAATTGAAGATAAGGACTGAGTGCCTGTAATTTACCCCCCCCCCCCCCTCTCTCTTCCTCCACTCACTGCGTAGCATTTCAACTAGATGACCTGTGTGTGTCACATACAGCGATCCCCAACCAACAGAGTAGATACAATAGCAGAGAGTACCACAGATGAGAGATGATTAAACAGAGCTTCGGGAGCTGTGGGACTCAATCAGGATTATGATCTTGGTATGTTATAATGTTATCTCTGTTTAGTTTAGTTAGCGTGAGCAGGCCTTGCTGTGAGCAGAGAGCATTACACTCGTAGAAAAACGTTTCCATATCGAACAAAAAGTGTTCTGTCGCTTGCTTCATATATGGAACCCCTAAAAGTTTGATATAGAACTCTTTAATAGGGTTCTTTGATCGGAACACCAAGGGTTCTTCTTCACGGAACCAAAATTGGTTCCATATAGAACCCTGTATGGTGCCATTTTTGAAATATGGCTACTACTAATGAATAATTATTTTTTAACAAAAGATATAATATAATAAACAAGTAATGGACAAAAGAATACCAGCATAGTTTTGAAATAGTATTGTCATTATATGCAAACATAGTTTGGAAATATGCACTGGGGGCCAGGGAGGCATCTCTGTTTAAATAATGGACCACGCCAATCTTGGTACCAACTCTAACTTCTTTATGGAACAGTCAGCTACAGTACGGGTTGTTGCCTGGCTGGTTCCTGAGGAGATTAAAAAATGAGCACTAACATGAGAAATGAGAAATAAGCATTTGTAAATCTGCCAAAATTAATACAAAATGCTCTGCAAACATATACTTATTATGATGTAGAAGAACAACTTACATGTAGCTGTTGTCAGCAGCAGCCAAAAGAGAGATCCTTTGCCTCTGATAGTTGGTTACTTCCAGACTGGGCAAAACATAGATAGTGTGTTAAAAGTCATGTAATGATTAACGAGGCTATTGAATCACCCAGAGTTATTATACATCATTTATTAGAACTAATTTAGACACATACATGCTCTGTAAGCTCACTGCCCATTACATACATTCAACAGGGGTCAGCAACAGTCTAACGGCTTCATGAAACCTAATAGTTCCCTCATCTGACTCCACACTGAAACACTGAAATTAAAGTAACAATTAGCTAATTGCCAATGTCAGGCTTGGTCTGTAGCTCCATATGCCATAATACAAATTAAGTTTATTTAAAAGAGTTAGCTGGCTAGCTTGTAAAATGGCAAATTAAAGTAGCCTGGCTTTATCCTGAGCGAACTATCTTACAAACGGTACTCAAATTCTAATACAACTTTTTTTATCTAGCCTATAGTTTATCATTTGACTTTGGCTTCATTTATTTGAATCAAAAAAATCAAATATGCTTACCTTAATACATTGATAAAATAACGACCGTATTGTTAGGCTATTTGCAAGTTCAACCACTGTCCTTGTTCAACCATCATCCTCTTTCCTCATCATGCTGGAATGGCAGTTGGTTTTTGAATCAGAATGGCAGTAAAAATTTGAATTGACCAAAAGGTTCTATATAGAACCCCTTTCATTTCTTTATTTTTTATTAAACACATTATTTTCTCTTGCTTCTAGCTAGCATTTAGTTTGCAACAGCACGTGTTGTATGAACCTTTCTGTTTGCCACTCTGACCTCGGTAACCATGTTGCAAAATAAGAATTCGATCTCCCCCTGCCATAAAGAGTTAACGGTGTCAGACGTCAGCTAAACATTTTTCTGACCAGGCGAAATCATGCAGCAGCATCATTAATATGGATATATATGTCAATGCAAAACAGCTAAAACTGATGAATTGCTGCATCAGATGACCTGGCCTCCACAATCACCCAACCTCAACCCAATTGAGATGGCTTGGGATGAGTTGTAGGAAAAGCTAAGGAAAAGCAGCCAACAAGTGCTCACCATATGTGGGAACTCCTTCAAGACTGTTGGAAAAGCATTCCAGGTGATGCTGGTTGAGAGAACGCCAAGAGTGTACAAGGCTGTCATCAAGGCAAAGGGTGGCTACTATGAGTTATTTCATAGTTTTGATGTCTTCACTGTTATTCTATAATGTAGAAAATAGTAACATTAAAGAAAAACCATTGTGTGTGTGTGTGTGTGTGGCTGTGCTAGTGTGTGTGTCTGCTTGCTTGATCTGTGCTTTTGTAAGCGTTCTGTAGGTGCACACAGGCATTCGTGTGTGTGTGTGTGTGTGTGTCATCATACGCCCCAATCTGGGAATCCTGAGCACACAGCTGTATGTAGGATTACCATTACTCTAATATAATCCCAAAGCTTGTTAAAATGTTAAGATAATACGAAATGCCATTTTCCTATCATGGGGCTAAATGCTCCTAGGTTATTTTATTTCCTGGGCTGTATAAAAGGGGCAATCTGCTGTTAAAATAACAACAAAGGCAGCACCCCGACTCTGTTTTGGTAAACAGCGGAGGGACAGTGCTGGAGAAATGCAACCACTCTCAAATTCATAGACAGCTATGGATGCAAGTACTGACCATCCATAGTTTGAGGATATACAGTGTTACAGTGATACAGTTGTAAAGCAAGCTTATATTTTGGGTTCTGATGGCATACGACAGTTGAACTAAGCTCATGAGGCAATTATAAGTTATATTCCTCAATACGTAATACAGTGCAATCGGAAAGTATTCAGACCACTTGACTTTTCCACGTTTTGTTACGTTACAGCCTTATTCTAAAATTGATTAAATCATTTTTTTTCTTTCTCATCAATCTACACACAGTACCCCATAATGACAAAGGAACAACTGTTTACATTTTTAGTAATGATAATTAAATAAAACTGGAATCACAGTACAGTCGTGGCCAAAATACATTTTCACAAAGTCTGCTGCCTCAGTGTCTTTAGATATTTTTGTCAGATGTTACAATGGTATACTGAAGTATAATTACAAGCATTTCATAAGTGTCAAAGGCTTTAATTGACAATTACATGAAGTTGATGCAAATAGTCAATATTTGCAGTGTTGACCCTTCTTTTTAAGACCTCTGCAATCCGCCCTGGCTTGCTGTCAATTAACTTCTGGGCCACATCCTGACTGATGGCAGCCCATTCTTGCATAATCAATGCTTGGAGTTTGGCAGAATTTGTGGGTTTTGTTTGTCCACCCGCCTCTTGAAGATTGACCACAAGTTCTCAATGGGATTAAGTTTCCTGGCCATGGATCCAAAATATCAATATTTTGTTCCCCAAGCCACTTAGTTATCACGTTTACCTTATGGCAAGGTGCTCCATCATGCTGGAAAAGGCATTGTTCATCAACAAACTGTTCCTGGATGGTTGGGAGAAGTTGCTCTTGGAGGATGTGTTGGTACCATTCCTTATTCATGACTGTGTTCTTAGGCAAAATTGTGAGTGAGCCCACTCCCTTGGCTTTGAAGCAACCCCACACATGAATGGTCTCAGGATGCTTTACTGTTGGCCTGACACAGGACTGATGGTAGCGCTCACTTTGTCTTCTCCGGACAAGCTTTTTTCTGGATGCCAAAAAAAATCGGAAAGGTAATTCACCAGAGAAAATGACTTTACCCCAGTCCTCAGCAGTCCAATCCCTGTACCTTTTGCAGAATATCAGTCTGTCCCTGATGTTTTTCCTGGAGAGAAGTGGCTTCTTTGCTGCCCTTCTTGACACCAGGCCATCCTCCAAAAGTCTTTGCCTCACTGTGCGTGCAGATGCACTCACACCTGCCTGCTGCCATTCCTGAGCAAGCTCTGTACTGGTGGTGCCCCGATCCTGCAGCTGAATCAACTTTAAGAGACGGTCCTGGCGCTTGCAGGACTTTCTTGGGTGCCCTGAAGCCTTCTTCACAACAATTGAACCGCTCCCCTTGAAGTTCTTGATGATTCGATAAATTAATGATTTAGTTTACTGGCAGCAATATCCTTGCCTGTGAAGCCCTTTTTGTGCAAAGCAATGATGACGGCACGTGTTTCCTTGCAGTTAACCATGGCTGACAGAGGAAGAACAATGATTCCAAGCACCACCCTCCTTTTGAGGCATCTAGTCTGTTATTCGAACTCAATCAGCATGACAGAGTGATCTCCAGCCTTGACCTCGTCAACACTCACACCTGTGTTAACGAGGGAATCACTGACATGATGTCAGCTGGTCCTTTTGTGGCAGGGCTGAAATGCAGTGGAAATGTTTTTGGGGGATTCAGTTCATTTTCATGGCAAAGAGGGACTTTGCAATTAATTGCAATTCATCTGATCACTCATCATAACATTCTGGAGTATATGCAAATTGCCATCATACAAACTGAGGCAGCAGACTTTGTGAAAATTCATATTTGTGTTATTCTCAAAACTTTTGGCCACGACTGTACATAAACACCCTTTACTCAGTACTTTGTTGAAGCACTTTTGGCAGTGATTACAGTCTTCTTGGGTATTACGCTGCAAGCTTGGAACACCTGTATTTGGGGAGTTTCTCTAGAGAATCTTATTTCTCATGGTCTGAGTCCTTTAGGTGCTGTTTTGGCAAACTCCAAGCGAGCTGTTATGTGCCTTTTACTGAGTAGTGGCTTCCGTCTGGCCTATATACCATAAAGGCCTGATTGATGGAGTGCTGCAGAGACGCTTGTCCATCTGGAAGTTTCTCCCATCTCCACAGAAGAACTCTGGAGCTCTGGAACACCTCCCTGACCAAGGCCCTTCTCCCCGATTGCTCCGTTTGCCGGGTGGCCAGCTCTAGGAAGAGTCTTGGTGGTTCCAAACTTCTTCCATTTAAAATGATGGAGGCCTGTTCTTGGGGACCTTCAATGCTGCAGATCCCCAGATCTATGCCTCGACACAACTCTGTCTCGGAGCTCCACGGACAAATCCTTCGACCTCATGGCTTGGTTTTTGCTCTTACATGCACTGTCAACTTTGGGACATTATAGAGACAGGTTTGTGTCTTTCCAAATCAGATCCAATCACTTGAATTTACCACAGGTGGACTTCACTCATCATCTCAAGGATGATCAATGGAAACAGGATGAACATTAGCTCCATTTGGAGTCTAATAGCAAAGGGTCAGAATACATATACAAATAATGTGTACCTGTTTTTTTATTTTTAATACATTTGAAAAAAATTCACTTCGCTTCGTCATTATGGAGTATTGTGTGTAGATTGACGATTGACATATTTTAGAATAAGGCTGTAACGTAACAAAATTTTAAACAATTAAAGGGGTCTGAATACTTTCTGAATGCACTGTATATACAGTACCATTTTTTTGACTCATTCCTCTCTGCCTCCTTCTTTCCACTCCTCTCCTCTTTTGACCTCACCCTCTCACCTTCCCCCCTTACTCACAAGGCAGGCAATACGCTTGACCTCATCTTTACTAGATGCTGTTCTTCCACTAATCTCATTGCAACTCCCCTCCAAGTCTCCGACCACTACCTTGTATCCTTTTCCCTCTCGCTCTCATCCAACACTTCCCACACTGCCCCTACTCGGATGGTATCGCGCCGTCCCAACCTTCGCTCTCTCTCCCCCGCTACTCTCTCCTCTTCCATCCTATCATCTCTTCCCTCTGCTCAAACCTTCTCCAACCTATCTCCTGATTCTGCCTCCTCAACCCTCCTCTCCTCCCTTTCTGCATCCTTTGACTCTCTATGTCCCCTATCCTCCAGGCCGGCTCGGTCCTCCCCTCCTGCTCCGTGGCTCGACGTCTCATTGCGAGCTCACAGAACAGGGCTCCGGGCAGCCGAGCGGAAATGGAGGAAAACTCGCCTCCCTGCGGACCTGGCATCCTTTCACTCCCTCCTCTCTACATTCTCCTCTTCTGTCTCTGCTGCTAAAGCCAATTTCTACCACTCTAAATTCCAAGCATCTGCCTCTAACCCTAGGAAGCTCTTTGCCACCTTCTCCTCCCTCCTGAATCCTCCTCCCCCTCCTCCCCCCTCCTCCCTCTCTGCTGATGACTTTGTCAACCATTTTGAAAAGAAGGTCGACGACATCCGATCCTCGTTTGCTAAGTCAAACGACACCGCTAGTTCTGCTCACACTGCCCTACCCTGTGCTTTGACCTCTTTCTCCCCTCTCTCTCCAGATGAAATCTCGCGTCTTGTGACGGCCGGCCGCCCAACAACCTGCCCGCTTGACCCTATCCCCTCCTCTCTTCTCCAGACCATTTCCGGAGACCTTCTCCCTTACCTCATCTCGCTCATCAACTCATCCTTGACCGCTGGCTACGTCCCTTCCGTCTTCAAGAGAGCGAGAGTTGCACACCTTCTGAAAAAACCTACACTCGATCCCTCCGATGTCAACAACTACAGACCAGTATCCCTTCTTTCTTTTCTCTCCAAAACTCTTGAACGTGCCGTCCTTGGCCAGCTCTCCTGCTATCTCTCTCAGAATGACCTTCTTGATCCAAATCAGTCAGGTTTCAAGACTAGTCATTCAACTGAGACTGCTCTTCTCTGTGTCACGGAGGCGCTCCGCACTGCTAAGGCTAACTCTCTCTCCTCTGCTCTCATCCTTCTAGACCTATCGGCTGCCTTTGATACTGTGAACCATCAGATCCTCCTCTCCACCCTCTCCGAGCTGGGCATCTCCGGCGCGGCCCACGCTTGGATTGCGTCCTACCTGACAGGTCGCTCCTACCAGGTGGCGTGGCGAGAATCTGTCTCCGCACCACGTGCTCTCACCACTGGTGTCCCCCAGGGCTCTGTTCTAGGCCCTCTCCTATTCTCGCTATACACCAAGTCACTTGGCTCTGTCATATCCTCACATGGTCTCTCCTATCATTGCTATGCAGACGACACACAATTAATCTTCTCCTTTCCCCCCTCTGATAACCAGGTGGTGAATCGCATCTCTGCATGTCTGGCAGACATATCAGTGTGGATGACGGATCACCACCTCAAGCTGAACCTCGGCAAGACGGAGCTGCTCTTCCTCCCGGGGAAGGACTGCCCGTTCCATGATCTCGCCATCACGGTTGACAACTCCATTGTGTCCTCCTCCCAGAGTGCTAAGAACCTTGGCGTGATCCTGGACAACACCCTGTCGTTCTCAACTAACATCAAGGCGGTGACCCGTTCCTGTAGGTTCATGCTCTACAACATTCGCAGAGTACGACCCTGCCTCACGCAGGAAGCGGCGCAGGTCCTAATCCAGGCACTTGTCATCTCCCGTCTGGATTACTGCAACTCGCTGTTGGCTGGGCTCCCTGCCTGTGCCATTAAACCCCTACAACTCATCCAGAACGCCGCAGCCCGTCTGGTGTTCAACTTTCCCAAGTTCTCTCACGTCACCCCGCTCCTCCGCTCTCTCCACTGGCTTCCAGTTGAAGCTCGCATCCGCTACAAGACCATGGTGCTTGCCTACGGAGCTGTGAGGGGAACGGCACCTCCGTACCTTCAGGCTCTGATCAGGCCCTACACCAAAACAAGGGCACTGCGTTCATCCACCTCTGGCCTGCTCGCCTCCCTACCTCTGAGGAAGTACAGTTCCCGCTCAGCCCAGTCAAAACTGTTCGCTGCTCTGGCACCCCAATGGTGGAACAAACTCCCTCACGACGCCAGGTCAGCGGAGTCAATCACCACCTTCCGGAGACACCTGAAACCCCACCTCTTTAAGGAATACCTAGGATAGGATAAAGTAATCCTTCTAACCCCCCCCCCCCCCCTTAAAAGAGTTAGATGCACTATTGTAAAGTGGTTGTTCCACTGGATATCATAAGGTGAATGCACCAATTTGTAAGTCGCTCTGGATAAGAGCGTTTGCTAAATGACTTAAATGTAAATGTAATGTACCAGTCAAAAGTTTGGACACACCTACTCATTCAAGGGTTTATCTTTATTTTTACTATTTTCTACATTGTAGAATAATAGTGAAGACATACAAACTATGAAACAACACATATAGAATCATGTAGCAACCAAAAAAGTGTTTAACAAATCACACTCTTTGCATTCTCTCAACCAGCTTCACCTGGAATGCTTTTCCAACAGTCTTGAAGGAGTTTCCACATATGCTGAACACTTGTTGGCTGCTTTTCCTTCACTCTGTGGTCCAACTCATCCCAAACCATCTCAATTGGATTGAGGTCAGGTGATTGTGGAGGCCAGGTCATCTGATACAGCACTCCATCACTCTCCTTAGTCAAATAGCCCTTACACAGCGTGGAGGTGTATTGGGTCATTTTCCTGTTGAAAAACAAATGATAGTCCCACTAAGCGCAAACCAGATGGGATGGCGTATCGCTGCAGAATGCTGTGGTAGCCATGCAGGTTAAGTGTGCCTTGAATTCTAAATAAGTCACCAACAGTGTCACCAGCAATGCACCCCCACACCATCACACCTCCTCCTCCATGCTTCACGGTGGGAACCATACATGTGAAGATAATCCGTTCACCTACTTTGCGTCTTACAAATACACGGCAGTTGGAACCAGAAATCTCACATTTGGAATCATCGGACCAGAGGACAGATTTCCACCGGTCTAATGTCCATTGCTCTTGTTTCTTGGCCCAAGCAAGCATTTATTTGGTCTGTAATCTGAGCTGCAGTTAACTTTAATGAATTTATCCTCTGCAGCAGAGGTAACTCTGAGTCTTCCATTCCTGTGGCGGTCCTCATGAGAGACAGTTTCATCATAGCTCTTGATGGTTTTTCTGACTGCTCTTTCAAATTGACTGATCTTCATGTCTTAAAGTAATGATGGACTGTCGTTGTATTTGTTTATTTGAGCTGTTCTTGCCATAATATGGACTTAGTATTTTACCAAATAGAGCTATCTTCTGTTGACCACCTCTACCTTGCCACAACACAACTGATTGGCTCAAATGCATTAATAAGAAGGAAATAAATTCCACAAATGAACTTTTAAGAAGGCACACCTGCTAACCGAAATGCATTCCAGGTGACTACCTCATGAAGCTGGTTGAGAGAATGCCAAGCGTGTGCAAAGCTGTCATCAAGGAAAAGGGTGACTACTTTAAAGAATGTCAATATAAAATATATTTTGATTCGTTTAACACTTTTTTGGTTACAACGTGATTCCATATGTGTTATTTCATAGTTTTGCTGTCTTCACTATTATTCTACAATGTAGAAAATAGTAAAAAAAAACAAAAAAAACCTATGTTTAAATTATTTAAATGTCCAGAAATGGATGTACCAATTTCAGATTGCTTACTACAGTAGCTTATTTATCAGGTTTATACCGGTATCTATTGTCTATTTTTTAATCTCCCCTCAGGTACTGTAATTATCAAGAGCGATCTTGCGATGGGTGTAAATTAATCTAAATATGAGCAGGCAGGTAGAGCTGTAATGAAAAAGCCCTCAAGTTTGGCGCAGGCTTTCATAATTAAGAGCGAGAGAGAACCTTTTTCAGTCCCCTCATCCGCCACCTCATGATCATACATTTGACATCTTAACTATGGGCCCTGGTCAAAAGTAGTGCACTACATAGGTAATAGGGTGTCATTTGGGAAGCAGGCCCAGTCTGCTCTGCTGTAGGCTTGGTAACAGCAGCAGGTGTGTGCGCCTGTTAAATTGACCTAGGATTAGGATTAGAGTACCTCAGTATGTCACAGGAATTCACACACATTCTGCCTGCAGGGAACTGGAACTGGCGATGGAGGGCCATGTGTGTGTGTGCTTGTGTGTGTGTATGTCCGGGGCTGTCAGCATTGAGTGGAAAACACCTAATTAGAGTTTCCATCTAGTAGATCTAAAGTTGCCAAATTTTAAGACATATCTATCCCTCTCCCTCACAATCCTTCACAGGTGTGTCAAGGCAGGCCAACAGCCCAGACAGTCTGGCAGGGTCGCAGGGCGGCAGCTGTGGGTCGTTGGGCATATAATTGAATACCTGTATTAGAACTTTAGAATAGACATTGAGATCCTAGCAACATGACAAAAAATCATGCATCTTGGTAAAGGAAAACTTTAATAAAATAACTCAGAAAAAATTATACAAAATTGCATAAAACAATGCATTTGTAGATATATCTGCACAATATGTTTGTTAGCTAGCTAGCCAGACAGTTTTTGAATCTATTATTTTTATTTGTATTAACTGTCAATATAACAACATTCCATATTAATAATGGCTGTCGGTGGCTGTTGGGTTTGGGTGAATGGCTATGAGTGGCTCTGTGGTCACATGCAGTGTCAGGGAGGATCCAGGAGGCCTCATTTTACCTGATTACACACATCGTCATGGGAACGAAGCTCAGCACACGAGTGTGTCCGGTTCCCTTGTCCCTGGTGTGAAGCAGTACGTCTCTCCCTCTCCATCACACACACACGCAGGTGTTTAATTTCCTTATTATCTGTCCCCTTACAGCCGTCCTGTTGTGTGTGTGTGTCAGTGTGTGTGTGTGGTGTATGTGTGTGTGCGTGCGTACATACCTGTGTGCGTAAGCATGTGGTTGCTTGTGTGTCTGTGTGCAGTATGTGTACATTATGTGTAACACCGCAGATCAATAACCAAAATATCCTTCATCAATCAAATCAATCAATCAAATGTATTCATAAAGCCCTTTTTATATCAGCCGATGTCACAAAGTGCTATACAGAAACACAGCCTAAAACCCCAAGCAGCAAGCAATGCAGATGTCGAAGTACGGTGGCTAGGAAAAACTCCCTAGACTCCCTTAATGTGTCTCCACATCCCCCTCCTTTCCCTCCCCACTTCCAAGGCCAGTGGTTTTTCCCTCCTCTTGTTGTCTCCTCCATCTTTTTTGCAGTTGCCTGGCTGGAACAATCCTCGGTCTAATTGTTGGTAGGTCTTTAATCCTGCCAGATCCCAGTAATGCAGCACAGTGCAGTGTAGCATGGCCCGGTCCGCTCCTAATAGGATCTAGTGTATTAACCCTCAGGACAATACTGCCAGCTGTCGCAGACTAGAGCCCCCTACTGGCCGTAGAGAGAGAGAGAGAGGGAGAGAGGGAGAGAGGGAGAGGGAGAGGGAGAGGGAGAGGGAGAGAGAGAGAGAGAGAGAGAGAGAGAGAGAGAGAACGTGTGTGTGCCTGGAAAGTGTTCTTAGTCCTGTGTGGAATGACAGAGAGAGCAGCTCGTGGAGTCACAGAAAACCCCCTAGAGTGCTTTATCCAGAGAGAGGACAACTGCTTTTCTCCCTACTACTTTCTCCTGCAAACCTATATCTATTCCACTCACTCCTCTTTTCATCTCGATCTTCCTCTTCTTAGTTATTTTTCTCTCTTTAATCACTTTTCAGTCCCTCCCTTCTCTCCCCGTCTCTTTGTCTTCGTCTTTCACCCAACCCTCTCCTGCTGTCCAGTCTGTCGCCTCTCTACTCGCTCCACATGGTTGACTGAGTGACCGACCAGGGACTCTGGTGGAGTGAGTGTCCGTGTCCGGGACTGTGGAGGACTTTCCGGGAGAGTCAGGATGGCGGTGAACTTTGCGGAGGTGCGGGGCCGGGTGAAGAATGTGTGTGCGCAGAACGGGCTCCTCATCCTGTCTGTGTTGGCTGTGGTCATTGGCTGCATGATGGGCTTCCATCTGCGGGGCAAGCAGCTCTCCGACCAGGTCAGTGTCAAAACTAACACCCGCGGGGTGTCCTGTTCCCTCAACCAACCAACACCCTCCCTTCAATAGTACCCTTCCTTCAATAGTACCCTTCCTTCAATAGTACCCTTCCTTCAATAGTACCCTTCCTTCAATAGTCATTCCCACCATCCCGTTAGGACCTGTTCCTTTACACCTCCGCTACAGTTACCACTCCTCTGTTGACCTGAAACACCCTGGGTCTGAAACACCCTGCTCCCTTACCCCCCAACCCCCCCACCCCACGACAGGTAGCCTAGTGGTTAGAGCATTGGGCCAGTAACCGAAAGGTTGCTAGACCAATTCCCCGAGCTGACTAGGTAGAAATCTGTCGTTCTCCTCCTGAACAAAGGCTGTTCACCCACTGTTCCTAGGCTGTCATTGTAAATAAGAATTTGTTCTTAACTTACTTGCCTAGTTAAATAAAATTTAAAAGAATCCCTGCTCCTTACAAATGTGGTGCCCCTGAAGTCCTTGACCCACTACTCTGCTGCACTCTGTTCTCACTGTCCACTGGTCCCCCTGTCTTCCTATCCTTGAAAAACACCTTACATAAGAACTGTGTCCTCCCAAAAATATCCCCAAACATTCCCCTCTTTCTTAACACCAACCTCTCCTCAAAACACAGCAGTTGTCCTACCATGTAAACCCCCCCCCCCCCCCCCCGTCTTGTACTAACAAGTGACACAACCAACCTCAATAACACTGTGATTGAATTGTGAATTACCACACACACTTATGTTGTAGGTGTGTGAGCGCTGAGGTGGGTGCAGAGAGCTGAGGGGGTTGAGAAAGAGGGAGATCGCTCTATAAGCTGTTGCTGAATACAGACTATCCAACAAAGCCTCTCTGCTCTTTAATGTCGCAGTGCCATTGGCTGCTGTTGCTTAGTGGCTAGACTTGAGGCTAGATCATGGTTTTGTCTCTAGGATGACACTGATCAGACTGACTTATGGAAAGAGACACATTTTCTGTTTACAAAATAGCTGGCATACTCAGTTAAAAAATGATGTTAAAGTTCAAACTTTTCCAAACACAACTCATCCAGTGATTCATGCTGTCGGGTGCTCTCCGATGCTCTCCGATCCTGTCCCTATTGATTCGTTTAGCTTCACTTGTCCTGTACGTATTTGTTTTCAAAGTAAACATCGTCTCATCAGCCGCGCTCCCTATTTGCGAGAGGAAGTTTGTCCGTGGCTGTTGCTGTGGCTGTGGAGGCTTAGCTGTGAATCACATAGATGGGCTATAAGAGCAGCAGACTGCTGATGTTCCCTGTTTGTTTGTTTTCCCCCCAATATTTGTTGAAAAGGTATATTCACTTTATTTGGACAGAGATAGATTTGAATAAGACAGGGGGATACAGAGAGTGGGGAGCTGCAGAGATACCCGCTAGACCAGCTTCAAGAATGGCATTCGCTGGTTTATCAGATAAAGAACAGAATACGTTGAAATTTGACTTTTTGAGGGCATTCTGTTCAAATTAAATATACAAAGGTAATTACGAAACACAATCGGCTGTGCTAATTTTACACATGGGGGGAGTGACAATCCACCAGCCCTGTGGGTTATGAAAATGAACATTGACTGTTTGTTCTTAGCGACTGTCTTATTACATTGTGTACCGGTGTACTGGTATCATGTCATTTCAATGATTGACGTAATAAAACAGGACTGTATGAATAATTGGTTATGTGACATTATACATGATTTAGAATGTACACTGAGTGCACAAAATATGACAGAGTGACCAGGTGAATCCAGGTGAAAGCTATGATCCCTTATTGATGTCACTTGTTAAATCCACTTCAATCAGTGTAGATTAAGGAGAGGAGACAGGTTCAAGAATGATTTTTAAGCCTTGAGGCAATTGAGACATGGATTGTGTATGTGACAAAAGATTTAAGTGCCTTTGTACGTGGTATGCCAGGCGCACCGGTTTGTTTCAAGATCTGCAACGCTGCTGGATTTTTAACAGCTTCCTGTGTGTATCAAGAATGGTCCACCACCCGAAGGACATCCAGCCAACTTGACACAACTGTGAGAAGCATTGGAGTCCGCATGGGTCAGCATCCCTGTTGAACGCTTTAAACACCTTGTAGACTCCATGCACCGGCGAATTGAGGCTGTTCTGAGGGCAAAAGTTGGGGTGCAACTCAATATTAGGAAGGTGTTCCTAATGTTTGATATACTCAGTGTATAATTCAAGAAGAAAAAACAAATGTGTACATCTATGGAGATGACAAACTTTGCAGAAAATAATATCCCAAATTGGAAAAGGAGGGTTTCCTGGGGACAAAATAACATGAAGTTACAAAACATTATGGATATCTCTTCCAGCAGTTACCGTCTGTAGGTAGCCCACGAGACCGAGTGGATTTTGTCAAAGTAGTATATTTGATAAGAGTCTGAAGCTCTGTTAATAATACCACAACATTGCAACCATTTAAAGGTCCATTAGACTGGTGGATAAGAGAACAAGGAGAAGGAAATGGCTTAGGCTTACAGTAGTAGTGATGGTGATAAGAGCTACTCATTACTGACATTAAACATCCTAGTTGGTTTTCTTTGAACATTCCATATGTTCTAAACATTAGTCCCAAAAAGACCCCCCCCCCCCCAAAAAAAAAGTAATCTCCGGAGCTGTCATATAAGTGGGAGAGGAGACTTAGGAGAATATGATGGGAAAATAAACAAAGTGGAATTCAAGAGGCATCTAATGGTGGCTTTGGGAAGTAGTTCCTCAATAGCTACTCTTCTGTCTCAATTTTTTACCAAAAACGTGCCTGGTCAAAGGTGCTGTATTTCTGCTCGTGGTGGAGCTCTATCTACATTACCACACGTTTCTTCGAGAAGGCCTTCCAAAATATCCAGCACTTCCTTCGTTCATATGACTGACCAAGTGGGATGTTGTTGGTTGTTTTTACTGAGCTTTGTGCTCCATTCCTACCTTCTGGCTAGTTGCTACTCACGGTGTTCTCTTGTAAACTCACAGAGTTTACATATGCAGCAAAAGTCTGATCTTTTGCCAAATTATTGGTAAAAGATCTGATCTGATTGGTCAAAAAGATAATTTAATGCCAAAGATCGGAATTAGGCTGCCCGTATAAACGCAGCCTAGGAGAACACAGTGGGAAGCAACTTCCCACTTGGTCAGTCATATAAACGAAAGAAATGCTGGATATTTTGAAGACACTTGTAGTACTGCAGATAGAGCTCCACCAGCTCGAGCAGAAATACAGCACCCTTGAACAGGCACGTTTTGGCCAAAATTCTTAGGCAGAAGAGTAGCTATTCAGGAACTACTTTTAACAGGAAAAACCAAAACCCTCTCAAGGCCTCTTCAAACACAGACACAAGGCTGCGTTTAGACAGGCAGCCCAATTCTGATCTTTCTTTCACCAATTGGTCTTTTGACTAATCACACCAGATATTTTTCAGAGCTTATCTGATTGGTCAAAAATCAATTAGTGATTTTTTGTTGTTGTTGAATTGGGCTACTTTTCTAAACGCAGCTATAGAGTCACAGTGAATCCAGTAGCTATTTTACATGGATTAGACTAATGTTCTACTATGGAAGGGAGAGCAAAGGAAATGTTTGAGGGGTAACCACAATTATACTACTATTTGTTATGAGAGTTGGTTTTCTATCCCCTCTCTCTGCTGTGAGGTAGAGTGGGTAGGAGAAAGTAGGGTACTGGAGGTGAAGGAGGTCCTGGGGGTGTAGCCGTGTCGTCATAGGGAATGGGAGCGGGGGAGTAAGTGGATTGGTTGCACACAACATACCACCACCCCTACTCTCGCCCTCCACTGTCTTGAAGGTTATTTCTCAAACCGACAATGGTTTGTTCTGCACTAGCGCAAAAAAACAAACCATACAAAGTATACACATTGTTGAGGTAGACGGAGGAACAATTGAATGTTTGTTTGTGTTGTATGTCTCCTGTTTCTCACACTGAGAGATGGGAATGGTTTATATACATTTTTTCCCCGCCACCTAAAACTAGCCTATAGCAAAAGGATCGTCTAATATAATTAACCAGATTAATAATTTGCTTCATTTGAGAGACTGTGATGTCACTGCTTTTAAGCCTTGTTCACTCTGGCAGTTTGAAGTCACTAAAATCACATTTTTATGCATATTTGAGTCGGTTCTTTTTCCTGTAGTCTGAACAGCCCAAAAGCACATTGAATCGGATATTTCAAGCCATCTTCGTATGTTGTTTGAAAGCAGATACTAATCTGATTCCTGGCCATACAACTTCACATTTATGTCATTTAGCAGACACTCTTATCCAGAGCGATTTACTGGAGCAGTTAGGATTAACCTTTCTTGGGTAGGGGGCAGTATTTTGATGTCCGGATAAAAAGCGTGCCCACAGTAAACTGCCTGTTACTCAGGCCCAGAAGCTAGGATATGCATATAATTGGTAGATTTGGATAGAAAACACTCTAAAGTTTCTAAAACTGTTAAAATTATGTATGTGAGTATAACAGAACTGATACCCCTATTTTCAATGGCTATCACTTTTATTATAAGGCCAAGTCCTCCCAGATTGCAGTTCCTAGGGCTTCCACTAGATGTCAACAGTCTTTAGAAAGAGTTTCAGGCTGGTTTTTGAAAAAATTTGCCAGAAGGTTTAGTTTTTCTAGGTGGCTCCCATTTTGGCTGTAGTGTTTCCAAGCACGTGGAAGAGAGCGCGGTCTTTGGTATTTTTCTCCGGTAAAGACAATAACGATTCTCTGTCTTACATTTGATCGTTTATTTACATATTAGGGTACCTAAGGTTGGATTATAAACGTTGTTTGACTTGTTTGGAAAAGTTTGTTAGTAACGTTTGGGATTCATTTTGTATGCATTTTGATGGAGGGAAACTGGGTTGATTATTGACTGAAGCGCGCCAGCTAAACTGTGTTTTTATGGATATAAAGAAGGACATTTTTGAACAAAAGGACCATTTGTAATGTAACTGGGACCTTTTGGAGTGCCAACAGAAGAAGATCATCAAAGGTAAGGCACTTTTTATATCGCTATTTCTGACTTTCGTGTCGCACCTGCCTGGTTGAAATATGTTTTTCATGTGTTTGTATGCGGGGCGCTGTCCTCAGATAATCGCATGGTTTGCTTTCGCGGTAAAGCCTTTTTGAAATCTGACATGGCGGCTGGATTAACAAGAAGTTAAGCTTTATTTTGATGTATTACACTTGTGATTTTATAAAAGTTAAATATTTATAATACTGTCGTTTGAATTTCGTGCTCTGCAATTTCACCGGATAAGAAGTTTTAAGTGACTTTCTCAAGGGCACATTGACAGATTTTCACTTAGTCGGCTTGGGGATTCAAACTAGCAACCTTTCAGTTACTGGCCCTACACGCTTAACGACTAGGCTACCTGACACCCTCGTGTCTGAATGGTCAAATCGGATTTATTTGCCCTCAAGTGGTAGACTGTTATTTGGCATATCTTGTTGCTTGCTAGCTACTCTGTTGACAGTTTGACAAGAACATGTGGTAGATAACTAGCTTGCTAATTCTTTACAAACAAATTTGTGAATGTGCTTGAATGCTAAACAGATAGCTAGTTGACTGCTGTGGCTAGCCAAAAAAGGACTTGTTTGAACACACCCGTCATTACTATGACAACTAGCGTAGCCGTGTCAGCAAATGACTGCTGTCTGAACACACATAAATCTGGATTGGTCACGTGTAACTTGTTGTTTGGACAGTCAGTTTCCAAAACGCATTTGAAAAACCAAACTGATTTGAGCATTAACGCCTGCAGTGTAAACAAGGCTTCAGAGCAACTGGCTCAAACTAATCTTCCCAAATCGAGATCTCCACACAATTATTGTAAAACAATCTGAACCCTAACCCCGGTCCATTTTCCCTCCCATTTTGCTGTCCTGCTATCATGCAACAGATGTATTGCATGATATTAAATACAAGATGACCCTTCAGGTGTTGTATAGCGATACTTTATTGGTTATGATATGATCAACCTCCCAAAATGTCACTGGGTGTTTCATTTATTGGGATTAGGTGGTTATAATTGGGGCAGTGTGTGCATGTGCCACTTGTGTTCGGCAGATGCCAGGGCCTGATACCAGCTGTGTGTGTGTCTCTCTCACCCGTGACACACACACACTCACTACTAATCAGCCCGCCATTTGACTGCAGTGATCCTGATCTAATCTCCCTCTCCTCCTGTCTTTCCGCCCCCTCTTCCTTCCCAATATTAAACAACAGCTAAAGCTCTTTAGCTGTTATCATCTCTCAGACGTATTGTGTTTGAATTCATCCCTCTCTCTCCCTCCCCCCCCTCTCTCTCTCTCTCAAAAGCTTCTCTCTATCTCTCCACACCTCTCTGTTCCTAATATTATTTTTTTTCCCACTACTCTCCATCCCCCCCAACCATCCCTCTCTCTATCCTCCTCACATCCACATCCTAAGGAATTGTAAACACCTCCCGTCTTGGTAAATACAGTAGAACAGATGATAGAACATCCCCCTCTCAGGTATTTACTAACAGATGCCTATTTAATTGTTTATCTGGATTGAATATTCCCATTCGCATCACAGTGTAACTTGCCACTGAAGTGTTAAAGGGGATTATTTTATGTTGCTGAGTAATTTAGAACCACAATGTGCTCATTTGAAACACCACTCTAAAATGCTTCAATACGCACTCCAGCAATAAAAACATACATACTTTTCCTGTTGAAAAACAATATCTGACATATAAATACAGTAATGTACACACACTTAAGGGTAAAAACATGTTTTGAGCAACATAGTGTGTTTTCTTTTACACATATGCAAACTTCACGGAGTAGGCTGTTCAAGGAGTTGGTCTGATGGTGGTCTCATTAAGTGTGTTTTTACCTTTCGTGTACATTACTGCCTTTATTCTTTAGGATTTGGTTAAGTTGGCTTTTTACAGTGTGTTAAATCCAAAATGCCTAACTACAGTAAGCCTACCCAATATTTACAGTAGGTCTATCTACCTATCTACCCTAACTAACATCCTGCTCTGTTTGTCCTCTCTGTGTTTATGTAGGAGGTGAAGTACTTCCAGTTTCCTGGAGAGCTCCTGATGAGGATGTTGAAGATGCTCATTCTGCCCCTCGTCGTCTCCAGGTAGTTCACACAACATAGGGCATGCTGGGTAGTTCACACAACCCCCACCCTCCTCCCAACACACACACATACACAGTACTTGGAAAATATTTGTGCTTGTATTGATATTCGCTGACAAAAAAAACAACTACATCTACTTCCATGCCCTGTCCTTCTGACTTGGAAACTAGCTGCAGTATGTCCTAGAATTTGCTGTTGTTTATTTACAAGAATACATTTTCAGGTCATGCAGATCTGCTGTTGTTTGCAGAACTGTGAGTGTATTTGGCGTTAACTACACATGACTGCTGAGAAATGTAAAAGAAAACGACACAAACACACTCAATTCCCTCGTTTCAAAAATAACTAAAGACCTACCCATTCAAGCTAGCTTTTAAGATTTGATTTCTTAATCTGTGTAAAGTATATTTTGCATTAGCGGGTAATGTTTTGATCTATTGTGATCATTTAAAAAAAAACGTTTTGATGTATTGTTGTTGTTTTTTATTTTCTAATGCGCATTGAGCATGGGAAATGTGCTCTACAATGAAATATTCTTCTTCTTCCATGGTCTTCACACAACCAATACTTGCCACAGCTTGAAGATCCTATAGATCAAATGAGTTACTGTAGTGGTGAAGCACTACAGCACATGTTAGTCATAGCCAGATGTTGTCATTAGAGCCTGGTGCCACATCTCGTTGTGCTGTAACTCAATGGTTTTCAAATTTCAACCCTCTCCTCTGGGATCCTCCGAGCCTATTGCAACGCACATTGGCCAGTGTACCTACACAAGGTAATCTCTGGTTAAACACGTACCAAAGTCACCAGCACAGTTCATCTCAATTGCAACCATCACTGGCCACCGATTTACCGCACTTTAAAGCGGATGTCGAAGTAATCTTTTAGTCCTGATTGCTGCCAACATATTTCAAGAATATTTCACCCTGGTGGGTGTTATAATCTCAACAAATGTATCCTACTTTCTTAGTAGACTAAGGGTGATTTATTTTTTGACACTATTTCTTACAACTGAAATAAAGTATTTCTTTGTTTACCACGGCAAATCTACTGTGGCAATTTACCCGACATCTTGTCTGAAAGGAAAACTACTGCTGGTGTACCCTATTCATATTATTTTGGTTTAATTCTTAAAACTTCACCTCCGGATGAAAAGTGTGCCCAAAGTAAACTGCCTGTTACTCAGGCCCAGAAGCTAGGATATGCATTTAATTGGTAGATTTGGATAGAAAACAGACATTAAAATAATGTTTGTGAGTATAACAGAACTGATATGGCAGGCGAAAACCTGAGAAAAATCCATCCAGGAAGTGGGATTTTTTTTATGTTTGTGGTTTTCCATTGACTGCCTATACAGATTCCATTGATTTAGGACTAAAATTGCACTTCCTATGGCTTGCACTAGATGTCAACAGTCTTTAGAAATTGTTTCAGGCTTGCATTCTGAAAAATGAGGGAGTAAGACCACTCTGAATGAGTGGACACTGCAGTGTCCCAGAGGTTGTTCATGCGCACGACCGAGAGCGTGCCTTCCTTGTTTTCCTTTTATATTGACGAAGCTTTTGTCCGGTTGAAATATTATTGATTATTATGACTAAAAACAACCTGAGGCTTGATTATTGTAACGGGCTTCTTCCATCTCTTCATCCGAAGAGGAGTAGCAAGGATTGGACCAAAGTGCAGCGCGGCTAGTGTTAAACATGTTTAATACAAGAACAAGTGAAACACTACAAACAACATACAAAACACAGAGACAGGTAACAAACACAGAGACAGGTAACAAACACCCACAAAATCCCAACACAAAACAAGCCTCCTATATATGAGTCTCAATCAGAGACAACGACTACCATCTGTCTCTGATTGAGAACCCACACTAGGCTGACATAGAAACAGACAAACTAGACACACAACATAGAATTCCCACCCAGCTCACGTCCTGACCAACTAAACACATACAAAACAACAGAAAACAGGTCAGGAACGTGACAGAACCCCCCCCTCAAGGTGCGAACTCCGGGCGCACCCCTAAAACTCAAGGGGAGGGTCTGGGTGGGCATCTGTCCGCGGTGGCGGCTCCGGCGGTGGACGAGGGCACCACTCCACCATTGTCTTTGTCCACCTCCTTAGCGTCCCTTGAGTGGCGACCCTCGCCCCTGACCATGGTCCAGGAACCTTCACCAACTCCCCTCTACAATAGAGGAGACAACTCAGGACAGAGAGGTAGTTCAGGACCAAGAGGTAGTTCAGGACCAATAGGTAGCTCAGGACAGAGAGGTAGCTCAGGACAGAGGGACAACTCCGGACTAGTGGCAGCTCCGGACTGAGTGGCAGCTCCGGACTGAGTGGCAGCTCATGACTGGAGGGCAGCTCATGACTGGAGGGCAGCTCATGACTGGAGGGCAGCTCATGACTGGAGGGCAGCTCATGACTGAAGGGCAGCTCATGACTGAAGGGCAGCTCATGACTGGAGGGCAGCTCATGACTGGAGGGCAGCTCATGACTGGAGGGCAGCTCCTGACTGGAGGGCAGCTCATGACTGAAGGGCAGCTCATGACTGGAGGGCAGCTCATGACTGGAGGGCAGCTCATGACTGGAGGGCAGCTCATGATTGGAGGGCAGCTCATGACTGGCGGGCAGCTCATGACTGGCGGGCAGCTCATGACTGGAGGGCAGCTCATGACTGTAGGGCAGCTCATGACTGTAGGGCAGCTCTGGCAGCTCCTGACTGGCTGGCGTCTCTGGCAGCTCCTGACTGGCTGGCGTCTCTGGCAGCTCCTGACTGGCTGGCGTCTCTGGCAGCTCCTGACTGGCTGGCGTCTCTGGCAGCTCCTGACTGGCTGGCGTCTCTGGCAGCTCCTGACTGGCTGGCGTCTCTGGCAGCTCCTGACTGGCTGGCGTCTCTGGCAGCTCCTGACTGGCTGGCGTCTCTGGCGGCTCCTGACTGGCTGGCGGCTCTGGCGGCTCCTGACTGGCTGGCGGCTCTGGCGGCTCCTGACTGGCTGGCGGCTCTGGCGGCTCCTGACTGATGGACGGCTCTAGCGGCTCCTGACTGACGGACTGCTCTAATGGCTCGGGACAGACGGGCGGCTCTAATGGCGCTGGGCAGACGGATGACTCAGATGGCGCTGAGCAGACGGATGAATCAGACGGCGCTGGGCAGACGGATGGCTCAGACGGCGCTGGGCAGACGGATGGCTCAGACGGCGCTGGGCAGACGGATGGCTCAGACGGCGCTGGGCAGACGGATGGCTCAGACGGCGCTGGGCAGACGGATGGCTCAGACGGTGCTGGGCAGACGGATGGCTCAGACGGCGCTGGGCAGACGGACAGTTCAGACGGCGTTGGGCAGACGGGCAGTTCAGGTGCCGCTGGGCAGACGGGCAGTTCAGGCGCCGCTGGGCAGACGGCAGACTCTGGCCGGCTGAGACGCACTATAGGCCTGATGCGTGGTGCCGGAACTGGAGGTACCGGGCTGAGGGCACGCACCTCAGGGCGAGTGCGGGGAGGAGGAACAGGGCTCTGGCGATGCACTGGAAGCCTGGTGCGTGGTGTAGGCACTGGTGGTACTGGGCTGGGGCGGGAAGGTGGCGCCGGATATACCGGACCGTGAAGGAGGACACGCGCTCTTGAGCACCGAGCCTCTCCAACCTTACCAGGTTGAATGGTCCCCGTAGCCCTGCCAGTGCGGCGAGGTGGAATAGCCCGCACTGGGCTTTGCAGGCGAACCGTGGACACCATCTGTAAGGCTGGTGCCATGTACGCCGTCCCGAGGAGACATACTGGAGGCCAGATACGTTGGGCCGGCTTCATGACATCCGGCTCGATGCCCAACCTAGCCCTCCCAGTGCGGCAAGGTGGAATAGCCCGCACTGGGCTAAGCACGCGTACTGGGGACACCGTGCGCTTTACCGCATGACACGGTGTCTGACCAGTACGACGCCCTCTCACTCCACGGTAAGCCCGGGGAGTTGGCTCAGGTATCCAACCCGGCTTCGCCACACTCCCCTTTAGCCCCCCCCCCCCCCCCCAAGAAATTTTTGGGTGAGCCTCTCGGGCTTCCAGCCTCTCTTACGTGCTGCCTCCTCAATCCAGCGCTCCTGGGCTGTGGCTGCCTCCTTCTCCTCCCAAGAGTGGCGATTCTCTCCCGTTTATGATTTCCTCCCATGACCATTCCTCCTGGTACCGCTGCTGCTGTTGCTGCTATCCGTTGCCACGCTGCTTGGTCCGGGTTTGGTGGGTGTTTCTGTAACGGGCTTCTTCCATCTCTTCATCCGAAGAGGAGTAGCAAGGATTGGACCAAAGTGCAGCGCGGCTAGACATGTTTAATACAAGAACAAGTGAAACACTACAAACAACATACAAAATAACAAATGTGCAAAACCGATACAGACCTATCTGGTGCAGAACACAAACACAGAGACAGGTAACAAACACCCACAAAATCCCAACACAAAACAAGCCTCCTATATATGAGTCTCAATCAGAGACAACGACTACCATCTGTCTCTGATTGAGAACCCACATTAGGCTGACATAGAAACAGACAAACTAGACACACAACATAGAATTCCCACCCAGCTCACGTCCTGACCAACTAAACACATACAAAACAACAGAAAACAGGTCAGGAACGTGACAATTATAAACATCGTTTGACATGTTTCTACGAACTCTACTGATACTTTTCAGATTTTTCGTCTACCTGTTTTGACTGCCTTTGAGTCTGTGGATTACTGAACAAAATGCGCAAACAAAACGGAGGTTTTTGGATATAAAGAGGGACTTTATCGAACAAAACGAACATTTATTGAGTAAATGGGAGTCTTGTGAGTGCAACCATATGAAGATCATTAAAGGTAAGTGATACATTTTATCGCTATTTATGACTTGTGTTACTCCTCTACTTGGCTGGTAACTGTTTGTAATGATTTGTCTGCTGGGCGCTGTTCTCAGATAATCGCATGGTATGCTTTCGCCGTAAAGCATTTTTGAAATCTGACACCGGGGTTGGATTAACAAGAAGTTAATCTTTAAACTGACGTATAACACTTGTATGTTTTATGAATCTTTATAATGAGTATTTCTGTTTTTGAATTTGGCACGTTGCAATTTCACTGGATGTTGGCTAGGTGGGGACGCTACCGTCCCACACCCCCTAGAGAGGTTAATTAAGAGTCTGTTGATTCACTCGTGCGTCAAACTAAGTAACATTAAAAAAAACTTTCCCATAAAAATGCTTCAGCTTATGCTAGAGATATTCGTTTTTTTGCATGGGCTACATCCCGCATCTGCCTATGTCGGCCTTCCGCATCCGCCGGTGGAAGGTGGCTGCAGTGGTCTTTATCAGACCATGAGACATCCCGAAAATCGGTCTTCTTTAGCGTCCAACCGGTTTGGCATACAAACTAATAGGACCCCACTGTGGAAAGGGGAGACTCTCATGAATACGACAATGTCACGGGACTCGTCTCAAGGTAACCCACACAAAAGTAAAGAGGCAGTTTTACCTCAACGAAAATAAAGGGTGAAATATGTGTAAAAAAAAAACCCACAGTGAATTTGGAAAGAATTCAGACCCCTCTACATTTTGTTATGTTACAGCCTTCTTCGAAAATTGATTAAATAAAAAAAATCCTCATCAATAAAAATACCTTATTTACAGAAGTATTCAGACCCTTTGCAATGAGACTCGAAATTGAACTCAGGTGCATCCTGTTTCCGTTGATCATCCTTGAGATGTTTCTACAACTTGATGTTAGTCCACCTGTGGCAAATTCAATTGATTGGACATGATTTGGAAAGGCACACACTTGTATATATAAGATCCCACAGTTGACAGTATATGTCAGAGCAAAAAGCAAGCCATGAGGTCGAAGGAATTGTCCATTTAGCTCAGAGACAGGATTGATACGAGGCACAGATCTGGAGAAGGGTAGCAAAACATTTCTGCAGCATTAAAGGTCCCCAAGAACACAGTGGCCTCCATCATTCTTACAGGAAGAAGTTTGGAACCACCAAGACTCTTCCTAGAGCTGGCCACCCGGCCAAATTGAGCAATCGGGGGAGAAGGGCCTTGGTCAGGGAGGTGACCAAGAACCCGATGGTCACACTGACAGAGCTCCAGAGCTCCTCTGTGGAGATGGGAGAACCTTCTAAAAGGACAACATCTCTGCAGTACTCTCTGCAGTACTCCAACAATCAGGGTTTTATGGTAGAGTGGCCAGACGGAAGCCACTCCTCAGTAAAGTTTGCCAAAAGGCACCTAAAAATCTCTCAGACCACGAGAAACAAGATTTTCTGGTCTGATGAAACCAAGATTGAACTCTTTGGCCTGAATG
This sequence comes from Salvelinus fontinalis, assembly GCF_029448725.1. Lineage (NCBI taxonomy): Eukaryota > Metazoa > Chordata > Actinopteri > Salmoniformes > Salmonidae > Salvelinus > Salvelinus fontinalis. The sequence continues at coordinate 46,602,861 of NC_074690.1, read as the reverse complement.
CCAAGGGTCACGTCGGGAGGAGGCCTGGCACCATCCCTACGGTGAAGCATGGTGGTGGCAGCATCATGCTGTGGGGATGTTTTTCAGCGGCAAACTAGTCAGGATCTAGGGAAAGATGAACAGAGCAAAGTACAGAGTGATCCTTGATGAAAACCTGCTCCAGAGCGCTCAGGACCTTAGACTGTGGCGAAGGTTCACCTTCCAACAGGACAATGATCCTAAGCACACAGCCAAGACAATGCAGGAGTGGTTTCAGGACAAGTCTCTGAATGTCCTTGAGTGGCCCAGCCAGAGCCTGGACTTGAACCTGATCGAACATCTCTGGAGAGACCTGAAAATAGCTGTGCAGTGACGCTCCCCATCCAACCTGACAGAGCTTGAAAGGATCTGCAGAGAAGAATGGGAGAAACTCCCCAAATACAGGTGTGCCAAGCTTGTAGCGTCATACGCAAGAAGATTCAAGGCTGTAATCGCTGCCAAAGGTGCTTCAACAAAGTAGTTGTAAAGGGTCTGAATACTTATGTAAATGTCATATTTCCGTTTTATTTGAATTAATAAATGTCCAAAAATGTTTGTTTTTTTTTTAAAGTTTTTGCTTTGTCATTATGGGGTATTGTGTGTAGATTGATGAGGGCAAAAACTATTTAATCAATTTTAGAATTGATATAGAAGGCTATAACATACCAAAATGTGGAAAATGTCAAGAGGTATGAATACTTTCCGAATACACTGTATATATTTCCGGAGCTTTCTTTTATCTCCTAGATATATATCTCCTAGATATAAGACAGACACTTCAAAACCTTATTCCTTATGATTTTTTTTTGACTGTCTTTTTTTTTGCCATTAATCTTTATGGGCTATAGTGGTAAAGGCCAAATTCAATATTTGATCAAATTATTTTGTATAAAAAAAATGTATACATAAAGGCGACCTACAATTCAAAATCAAATAGCTAAATGATCCATGGTATGACAATCTCAAAACATTTCCATATGTAATCCTAGTAGAACCTCATAAGGTGAAACATTTGAATGAAATATAGGTCTACTGCTTATATATTCTTATATTCTAATAAGTATTTTTTTATTAATCAGCTTCATGGTTTAATATACAGTTGCCTGTTTTTTCTGTGCACCGGCAAGACAGAACAGCTGGGGTAAGACAAGGGTTGGTGGTCTGTGTCTATTTGACAATAACAGTTGGTGCGCAAAATCAAATATTAAGGAAGTCAGTGGTGTAAAGTACTGAAGTAAAAATACTTTAAAGTACTACAGTACTTAAGTCGTTTTTTTGGGGTACCTGTACTTTACTTTACAATATATATTTTTGACTACTTTTACTTTTACTTCACTACATTCCCAAAGAAAATAATATACTTTTTACTCCATACATTTTCCCTGTCAACCAAAAGTAGTCGTTACATTTTGAATGGCTAGCAGGACAGGAAAATAGTCAAATTCATGCACTTACTGTATCAAGAGAACATCCCTGGTCATCCTATTGCCTTTGATCTGGCGGATTCACGAAACGCAAATGCTTCATTTATGTCTGACTGTTGGAGTGCGCCCCTGGCTATCTGTTAAAAAAAAACAAGAAAATGGTGCAGTCTGGTTTGCTCAATATAAATAATTTGAAATGATTTATACTTTTACTTTCAATACTTAAGTATATTTCAGCAATTACGTTTACTTTTGATACTTAAGTATATTTAAAACCAAATACTTTTACATACCTCAAACAGAAGCCATGGATAACAGGCAAAATCCGAACTGAGCTAAAGGATAGAGCTGCCGCTTTCAAGGAGCGGGACTCTAATCCATATGCAAATAAGAAATCCTGCAGTTCCCTCAGACTAACCATCAAACAAAGTGCCAAGCATAAATACAGGACTAAAATTGAAGGCTTGCAAACTATTACGGACTACAAAGGGATGCCCAGCTGCAAACTTCCCAGTGACACAAGCCTACCAGACGAGCTAAATGACTTCTATGCGCGCTTCAAGGCAGCAAAACGAAAGCATGCATGAGAGCACCAGCTGTTCCGGACAACTGTGTGATCACGCTTGTTGTAGCCAATATTATTTAACCTTTATTTAACTAGGCAAGTCAGTTAAAGAACAAATGAATTACGATGACAGCCTACCACGGCCAAACCCTAACCTAAACAACGCTAGGCCAATTGTGCGCCGCCCTATGGGACTCACAATTACAGCCAGTTGTGATACAGACTGGAATCAAGCCAGGATCTGTAGTGACACCTCATGCACTGAGATGCAGTGCCTTAGATTGCTGCGCCACTCGGGACCCCTTTAAAAAGGTCAACATCCACAAGGCCAGGCGGATTACCAGCACGTGTACTCTGACCAACTTGCAAATGTCGTCACTAACATTTTCAACCTGTCCCTGGCCGAGTCTGTAATAACTACATGTTTCAAGCAGACCACCATAGTCCCTGTGCCCAAGAACACCTTCAATTTATTACTTTAGTTAATTTAGGAAATATTTTTCTCAACTCTTATTTTTCTTAAAACTGCATTGTTGTTTAAGGGTTTGTAAGAAAACATTTCACGGTAAGGTCTACACCTGTTGTATTCATCGCATGTGACAAATAACATTAGATTTTTTGATTTGAAGAAATCCAGCGGTAACCTGCAGGAGCACGTTTACCTTCTACCTGTGCGTTGCAATCGCCGTTTCACAATATTGTTGTGGCCCTCAACTATCTCTCCTGATTCACCTATTCAAGGGATTAATGATTAGTTGACAAGTTGAATCAGGTATGCTAGTTTAGGAATAGTTAAAACTTCTCTGGTATATGTGGGACGCTAGCTGACTCAAACAGCTCTTATTCGCTCCCTCTTCACAGTAGAAGCCTGAAACAAGGTTCTAAAGACTGTTGACATCTAGTGGAAGCCTTAGGAAGTGCAACATGACCCCATAGACACTGTATATTGGATAGGCAATGACTTGAAAAACTACAAACCTCAGATTTCCCACTTCCTGGTTGGATTTTTTTCTCAGGTTTTTGCCTGCCATATGAGTTCTGTTATACTCACAGACATCATTCAAACAGTTGTAGAAACATCAGAGTGTTTTCTATCCAAATATACCAATTCCATGCATATTCTAGCTTTTGGGCCTGAGTAGCAGGCAGTTTACTCTGGGCACCTTATTCATCCAACTTACTCAATACTGCCCCCGTTCCCAAAGAAGTTAAAATACATGGAACCGCTGGGGGTCCCCGAGGAGAGGTTTGAAAACCCCTGGCCTCACTAAGTCCCGTGAGTTGCCTTTCCTCCTTGTTGCAATGTTGGTGTTTATGCAAGGCTTTCATGCAACAGTGTCAGTGCAGTTCTACAAGTGATTATTATATAATTTCTACGTCAAAAGTGTTTTCACCTGATTTCTCCTCACAGAAATAAATCAGGGAATAATATTTATGTGGCGGTACTATAAATCTGATGCCGTTTTATGGGGTTTGATAAGTTCTTGCTAATGGTGAGCCGGACAGATTCTCTCCAGCCTGACTCTATTTTGGAACCAAATCTTCTGTTCCCTGGCTACATGAGGCTGCAGCGATGTTAACCGGCAAAAAATGAAATAACAAATCATGAAAACGGACTGATTACATGCAGGACGCTTTGCGGAATAAGCTACTTACAATCCTTGCTATGGCAAAGACTGGATGAGAAGTTGATCCCCCTCTCTCTCTCTCACTTTCTCTCTCTCACCCTCTTTTTATGTCTCTCTCTCTCTCGCTCTCTCTCACCCTATTTTTATCTCTATCTATCTCTACCTCTCTCTCTCTCTCTTGCTCTCCATCCCTCCCTCCCTCCTCACCTCTAAGCAGAAGGGCCAGGCCAGTCAGTGTTCTAGTCCCCCAGTCACACGCATAGCAGGGGTTAACTTTAGTCCACGCTAGGTTTCCTGCCAAAGAGGCACATGATGGTTAATTACAACTTATCTGATACTCTATATTATTGTATAAAGACTGTAGTATTACTATATTTACATACTATAGTATTCATTGTAGTGTTTTTGCAGACTTGACAGTAGTATTCACTGTAGTGTTTTTGCGGACATGACTGTAGAAAAGTTGTAATTAATGTAATGTGCCTGGATATGGGCTCTGTTCTTTGGTGTCCACATCACTAAGGACTTAACATGGTCCTCTTACACCAGCACAGTTGTGAAGAAGGCGTGACAGCTCCTCTTCTCTCTCAAGAGGCTGAAAATATTTGGCATGGCCCCTCAAGATCCTCAAGAACTTTTAGAGATGCACCATCGACAGCATCTTGACTGGTTGCATCACCAGCTGGTATTGCACCTGCAACGCCCTCAACCACAGGGCAAGCTCCCAGATATTCAAGACACTCATACCAGGCGGTGTCTGAGGAAAGCCCCCCAAAAAATCGCAAACAACACCAGTCACCCCAGTCATGGACTGTTCTCTCTGCTACTGTCCAGTAGGCGGTACCGGAGAATCAGGTCTCGAAAACAACAGGCTCCGAGACAGCTTCTTTCCCCAAGCAATAACCCAGCAAACTGTGAAAGTTCCCAGAACATTTGTTAGGTTGCGGCAAATGTTCTCATAACAAAAAAACTGCCCGGTTGTCCTGGTGATTGTATAGAACATTCACCTGATGTCCTTGCAAGAACGTTCCCAGAACACATTTAGTCTGTTTGTGTTAATACATTGCCTGGAACCTAATGAGAACCTAATGAGCGCAACGTTTTAGTGAATGTTAGGAGAACATTCCAAAGATCTTTAAAAAAAAAACATGATGTAATGTTTCGATAACGAGAACTAAATGGGAAGCTTAGCTAATGTTCACATTTTAGCAGACACCCTTATCCAGAGAGACTTACATTGAGTAGTGAGAACATACATTTTTATACTGGTCCCCGATGGGAATTGAACCCACGACCCTGGTGTTGTAAGCACCATGCTCTACTAACTGAGCTACTCAGGAGCAAAAGTTGCTGGTTTGCTGGGAAGAGTGGTGAACTGTAAACGGCTGCCTACCCTCTCTCATGGACTATCTGAAATGACTATCTGTACAGACTCTATGCTCACTCACTGGTCTCTACCCACACATTCACACACCTAGACTGACACCCTGCACACACACACACGCATACACATATATACACACGCGCACACACACTCACTTACTGACGTCACACACTTACACCCACACACACATTTACCACCATGCACCCACCCACTCACCTCGCTGCTGCTATATTGATTATTATGGACTATTATTATTATCATTATTTATCCTGCTACAGTCACCTTTACCCCTGTTTACATGCCCTGTACATATCTACCTCAACTCCTCCAGTACCCTTGCACACTGTAATTATGGCACTGAGCCTGTATATAGTTTGCATTCTCGCGACTTTTTTTTCTACCTGTATTTCTTGTGTTCTTGTGTGTTTTTCATACTTGTTATTATCACTTTACATCATTTCCCTCATATTATTTCCCCGAATAGTGAATTGTTAGGTAAGAGCTCACAAATAAGCATTTCATTGTACTCTTCAAACCTGTTGTATCCTGTGCGAGTGATAAATACAAGTTGAAAGTTGAAACTATACTTTAGTATTTACTCTAGTGTTTTTGCATACGTGACTAGTACAGACCTTTTTTAGATAGGCCTATGTGTCTGCTCATAAATGCAGACATTTTGGTAGGCTCTTTGTTAGTCAACTTGTCTAGAATTTTCTTTTGTCCTTACTTGTCGCCCTAGAGTACTAGATAAACCTCTGCTCACCAGAATAATGTGATAAATCAATAAACGGAATGCTTCAGCAACAGTTATTTTATTAGCGCTGAGGAATAAACAGGCGGCAAATACTTACAATATTTTTCAAAAATAACAAACCGCTCAAAGAGCAACAAAGAACATAAACTGAATCAAATATGAGCTCATTCTAAAGAAAACCCAGGCTTCAACCATGCCTGAAAAACCTGGCAGCATGCCAACCTGTTCCCTGTCTGCCTCCCTATAAAAAACAAAGAATTGCAGGGTTTAAATTTACATTTACATTACATTTAAGTCATTTAGCAGACGCTCTTATCCAGAGCGACTTACAAATTGGAAAGTTCATACATATTCATCCTGGTCCCCCCGTGGGAATTGAACCCTGGTCCCCCCGTGGGAAGACTCCCCATCATGCAACGGCCAATGAGAATCAGTTTCACATCAGGATATTCAATGAACATTACAATGCACAAATTACAATCCGGACATATTAAGATCACAATCATACAATCATGTGCCAACCCCACGTAATATAAAATCAATGAATGTGCGTTTTGTAAACAGTGTCTGGTTATTATAATCCTGAAATACTTTAGATTGTCTGATTGAGGACATACAGTATAGTAAAATCGTCACAGTTCTACACATGATTGAGGGATACTACAGTGTGGAGTGTAGTATTCTATAGTATACTATATAAGTCTATAGTAAGTACTATAGTATTCTATAGTAAACTCTAGTATTTTTTCATGTGGGTAGGGTTGAGGTTCGCTGTCTGGGGAACTATGTACAATTCCCACCCACCAGCCTACTCATCCACCCATCCGCCCATGTCACGCCCTGACCTTAGAGAGCCTTTTTATTCTCTATTTTGGTTAGGTCAGGGTGTGACTAGGGTGGATACTCTAGTTTTTTGTATTTCTATGTTGGCCTGGTATGGTTCCCAATCAGAGGCAGCTGTCTATCGTCGTCTCTGGTTTGGGATCATATTTAGGCAGCCTTTTTCCCACCTGTTGTGTGTGGGATCTTATTTCTGTGTAGTTGCCTGTGAGCACTGCTTGAACTTCACGTTCGTCTATTCTTTATTGTTTTTTTGTGAGTTTCATTGAATAAACCATGTGGAACTCTACGCACGCTGCGCCTTGGTCCATTTGTTCAACAAACGATCGTGACAGCCCACCCACCTGAAGCTCATCATCCGCCCAAATATATCCGCCCACCCACCCACCTCCAAGAAACTCACTCACCCACCCACCAGCCTCCACCAGGGATCCCCATAAACATATGGAACAGGCTTCATACAACAAAATATGTTCTGAATTGATCAGTGGTTCCCTTTGTAGTTATTTTGTTACAGGTATCCGCATGGGTAAAGAAGCCAACTCCAGGCTACAATCTAGTTGTTTGTTGCTATGTATTTCCGTACTAATCAGTATGGATGGCATATTCTCTACATCTCTATGGTTCTGATGATGTTGATTGGCCAATTTAATAATCCTGACACATCAGTTTAACACCGAATGTTCATAACTTTCAACATAGTTGGAAATGGCATTGTCTAGGGCTGTCTGGTATCTTCATATCTTAATGTAAAATGTAATGTAAATGTCTGTGGTAATGTCATGTCTGTCAGTTTTGGGAGCTGAATGCCCAGTGATTCGACAGTGATTAATTCCCAGAGCATTTATCCTCCAACTGATTCAATCCCTGTCGTCCTCTGTCTGCCCGTCCACCCGCCCCCCGTCCGTCCGTCTGTCTGACTCTACTAGTAATAAAAGGCCTCGGCCCTCTGATAAACCCCTTATGGAAGAAAATCCCAACTGATTATTAGTTCAGCAGAGCAGGTTGAACATTGTATTCAAGTCAGATGAAATATGAGTTTTAGAGTGAATTGTTTTTCTGGCTTCTTAATCATGATGGACAGGACAGAGCTTTGGAAACGACTTGTATGGTGTTCTTGTAGGAAGATACTGTAACGGCTGTTGGAAGGAGAGGACCAAGGTGCAGCGTGGTCCGTGTTCATGATCTTTAACATACTCAGAACACTAAGACAAAAACAAAAGTGGAACAAAACGCAACAGTTCTGTCAGGAATACATACAAAACAGAAAACAACTATCCACAAACACAGGTGGGAACAGGCTACCTAAGTATGGTTCTCAATCAGAGACAACGATAGACAGCTGCCTCTGATTGAGAAGCACACCCGGCCAAACACATAGAAAAGGACAACATAGAACAAAACAATGCCCACCCCAAACCAAAATAGAGACATAAAAAGGAACTAAGGTCAGGGCGTGACAGATGCACAGCAAAGGGCAAAGAGGGTTGCTAGATTTGGAAATAATGTAGAATAGTGTCTGTTTGTTTTTTGTTTGTCCATAATAATAGTATTACCTCATGACAATTATTGTCTCATTTGTTATGTCACTGTAGTCTTTAATAGCACTAATGGGGTATTGGTAATAGTCTGGATAGCCAGCTGTCATCTTCTGTATGTACAGTAATATAGTGGTCTTGTACTGCAACATGTCTAAAAATAGTATTCATGTATAATTATTTATTCTGCTATAATTTAATCCTACTGTTTTTATGTTTGTTTGCTGACCATATTAGATGAAGGACGTGAGGGCTAGAATGTCATTGTTTTGTACATAAGAGATATCAATAAGAAGGATTTGTGATGCCTCTGTGTGTTAATTATCTGATCCTTTGATTGTGCCTCCACATTTTCATGCAATATAAATCAAAGCAAAAAGACAGAGACCTAAGGTTAATGAGTGTAGGCAGGCATGTCATTTCTTTGAGGCTGAACACTGCTGCAAATCAAATCAAAGTTGATTTGTCACGTGCGCCGGATACAACAGGTGTAGACCTTACAGTGAAATGCTTACTTACAGGCTCTAACCAATAGCGCAAAAAAAAGGTGTGTGTGTGTGTGTGTGTGTGTGTGTAAAGAACTAAAACAACAGTAAAAAGACATTTGAAAATAAGAGTAGCAAGGCTATATACAGACACCGGTTAGTCAGGCTTATTGAGGTAGTATGTACATGTAGGTATCGTTAAAGTGACTATGCATATATGATGAACAGAGAGTAGCAGTAGCATAAAAAGAGGGGTTGGCGGGTGGTGTGACACAATGCAGATAGCCCGGTTAGCCATTGTGCGGGAGGACTGGTTGGTCGGGCCAATTGAGGTAGTATGTACATGAACGTATAGTTAAAGTGACTATAAATATAAGATAAACAGAGTAGCAGCAGCGTAAAAGAGGGATTGGGGGGGGGGGGGGGGCACACAATGCAAACAGTCCGGGTAACCATTTGGTTACCTGCTCAGGAGTCTTATGGCTTGGGGGTAAAAACTGTTGAGAAGCCTTTTTGTCCAACAGTCCATGACTGGGGTGGCTGGGGTCTTTTACAATTTTTAGGGCCTTCCTCTGGCACCGCCTGGTGTAGAGGTCCTGGATGGCAGGCAGCTTTGCCCCAGTGATGTACTGGGCCGTACGCACTACCCTCTGGAGTGCCTTGCAGTCGGAGGCCGAGCAATTGCCATACCAGACAGTGATGCAACCGGTCAGGATGCTCTCGATGTTGCAGCTGTAGAACCTTTTGAGGATCTCAGAACCCATGACAAATCTTTTTAGTTTCCTAAGGGGGAATAGGCTTTATCGTGCCCTCTTCATGACTGTCTTGGTGTGTTTGGACCATGTTAGTTTGTTGTTGATGTGGACACCAAGGCACTTGAAGCTCTCGACCTGCTCCACTACAGCCCCGTCAATGAGAATGGGGGCGTGCTCGGTGCTCCTTTTTCCTGTAGTCCACAATCATCTCCTTTCGTTACGTTGAGGGATAGGTTGTTTTTCTGGCACCACCCGGCCAGGTCTCTGACCTCCTCCCTATAGGCTGTCTCGTCGTTGTCGGTGATCAGACACTGTTGTGTCATCTGCAAACTTAATGATGATGTTGGAGTCGTGCCTGGCCATGCAGTCGTGGGTGAACAGGGAGTACAGGAGGGGACTGAGCACGCACCCCTGGGGAGCTCCAGTGTTGAGGATCAGCGTGGCAGATGTGTTGCTACCTACCCTCACCACCTGGGGGCGGCCCGTCAGGAAGTCCAGGATCCAGTTGCAGAGGGAGGTGTTTAGTCCCAGGTTCCTTAGCTTAATGATGAGCTTTGATGGTACTATGGTGTTGACGCTGAGCTGTAGTCAATGAACAGCATTCTCACATAGGTGTTCCTTTTGTCCAGGTGGGAAAGGGCAGTGTGGAGTGCAATAGAGATTGCATCATCTGTGGATCTGTTTGGGCGGTATGCAAATTAGAGTGGGTCTAGGGTTTCTGGGATAATGGTGTTGATGTGAGCCATTACCAGCCTTTCAAAGCACTTCATAGCTACGGACGTGAGTGCTACGGGTCTGTAGTCATTTAGGCAGGTTGCCTTTGTGTTCTTGGGCACAGGGACTATGGTGGTCTGCTTGAAACATGTTGGTATTACAGACTCAGTCAGCGACATGTTGAAAATGTCAGTGAAGACACCTGCCAGTTGGTCAGCACATGCCCGGAGCACACGTCCTGGTAATCCGTCTGGCCCCGCAGACTTGTGTATGTTGACCTGTTTAAAGGTCTTACTCATGTCGGCTACGGAGAGCGTGATCACACAGTCGTCCGGAACAGGTGGTGCTCTCATGCATGCCTCAGTGTTGCTTGCCTCGAAGCGAGCATAGAAGTGATTTAGCTCGTATGGTAGGCTCGTGTCACTGGGCAGCTCGCGGCTGTGCTTCCCTTTGTAGTCTGTAGTAGTTTGCAAGCCCTGCCACATCCGACAAGCGTCGGAGCCGATGTAGTATGATTCAATCTTAGCCCTGTATTGACGCTTTGCCTGTTTGATGGTTCGTCTCAGGACATAGCGGGACTTCTTGTAAGCCTCCGGGTTAGAGTCCCGCACCTTGAAAGCGGCAGCTCTAGCCTTTAGCTTAGTGCGAATGTTGCCTGTAATCCATGGCTTCTGGTTGGGTTATGTACGTAAAGTCACTGTGGGGACGACGTCCTCAAAGCATTTATTGATAAAGCCAGTGACTGATGTGGTGTATTCCTCAATGTCATCGGAAGAATCCCGGAACATTTTCCAGTCTGTGATAGCAAAACAGTCCTGTAGTTTAGCATCTGCTTCATCTGACCACTTTTTTATAGACCGGGTCACTGGTGCTTCCTGCTTTCATTTTTGCTTGTAAGCAGGGATCAGGAGGATATAGTTGTGTTCGGATTTACCAAATGGAGGGCGAGGGTCGAAAAAAACACATAATAGCACATTTGGTTAGGAGACCGTAAAACAGCAGCCATCTCCTCCGGCGCCATTTTGTGTACACATAAGATCAGGAACTGTTGGCCAAGCTATGTTACTTCCTGAGACTATTTCAGCCTTGCGCGTACATGTGCATGTGTGTTTAGATATGGCTACAGTAAAGGAAAGGAGCACTCAGTCAGCTCCACTGTTTCCACTCGAGGAGGAGGAGGGGTGGATTAGTATAAGTCTCTTGTCCAAAGAAGGGAAGGTAGAGTACAGTGCAGTAAGCCTCAGATGGCAGATAGTCATATGAGAAAATTTTGGCACCATTGATAAAGATGAGCAGAAAATACTGTTTAAAATAAATACTGAGCTATAGTGTATGCTTCAATTTTCTTTATTATTATCCTCTTTGGTACTAATGCAATTGTTCAGAGGAAAAATATTTAGTTTAACAAGTAATACAAAAGAATCTCTAAAATATAGGTGTCGGTATTAATGGAACCCTTGTTTGCAATACTTTCGGCACCCTTCCCTTGCGAGGTTAACAGCACTTATTAGCCTTTTTGTCACGGGTGTGCGTACTGGTAGCGAAGTCAGGTGCAGGAGAGCAGAGAGTTGTGAACAGGCGCACACTTTATTTAGGCAGGAGCAAACAGCAGACGGATGCAACTGCGTCAAAACCTCCAGCAAAAATTGCAAAAGTGCAAAGCGCGAAAACAGTCACAAAAGCTATGGTTACCAAATAAACATACTTCGTGAAATAAACATGTAACATAGAAAACCAACACTTAACACAAAACAATTCCACACAAGGACATGGGGGGAACAGAAGAATATATATACACAATGTGATTAGGGAATGTAAACCAGGTGTGCGGGGAACAAGACAAAACAAATGGAACAATAAAAAATGGAGCAGCAATGGCTAGAAAGCCGGTGAAGTCGACCACCGAACGTCGCTCGAACAAGGAGAGGAACCAACTTGACAGTCCCCCCCACCCCCGCCCCCCTTGACGCGCGGCTCCGGGAGCTCGCCGACACCGACCTTGGGGAAGACCCGGAGGGCGAGGCGCAGGGCGATCCGGCCCGGAGACGGTGGAACTCCCGCAGCAGTTCAGGGTCCAACACGTCCGCCACCGGAACCATGCACCTTTCCACCGGACTGTACCCCTCCCGCTCCATGAGGTACTGAAGGCCCCTCACCCGATGCGTCGAATCCAGGATGGAATGCACGGAGTACGCCGGGGCCCCCTCGATGTCCCGCACCTCAGACTCCTGGAGTGGACCAACCACCACCGGCCTGAGGAGAGACACATGGAACGAGGGGTTAATACGGTAATCGGGGGGAAGCTGTAACCTGTAACACACCTCGTTCACTCTCATCAGGACTTTGAATGGCCCCACAAACTGCGGGCCCAGCTTCCGGCAGGGCAGGCGGAGGGGCAGGTTTCGAGTTGAGAGCCAGACCCGGTCCCCCGGTGCGAACACCTGGGCCTCACTGCGGTGACGGTCTGCGCCCACTTTCTGGAGCAGCACGGCGCGCTGAAGGTGGACATGGGCGGCGCCGGAACCAGTCGTCCACTGCAGGAGCCCCGGTCTGACTCTGATGCCAAGGAGCCAGAACTGATACCCCAATACACACTGGAAAGGGGTGAGGTTAGTGGAGGAGTGGCGGAGCGAGTTCTGGTCCATCTCTGCCCAGGGCCGGTCCTGGCAAGAGGACCTCAGAAACCTACCCACATCCTGGTTTACTCTCTCCACCTGCCCGTTACTCTCGGGGTGAAAACCTGAGGTAAGGCTGACCGAGACCCCCAGACGTTCCATAAACACCTTCTAGACCCTCGACGTGAACTGGGGACCCCAATCAGACACTCTAACCTCAGGCACCCCGTAGTGCCGGAAGATGTGTATAAACAAGATCTCCGCAGTCTGTAGGGCCGTAGGGAGACCGGGCAAAGTGAGGATATGACAGGACTTAGAAAAATTATCCACAATGACCAGGATCGCGGTGTTGCCCTGCTCTGTATGTAATGCCTGCTCAATGTCCTCATCCAGCTCCCACACGACCGGCGCTACCAGGCCGGGAGTATGGGAGTGTGATCCGTGAGCCGCTCCTCTGTGTCATACAGACGGGACAGTGCGTCTGCCTTCACATTTTGGGAACCTGGTCTGTAGGACAGGGTAAACACAAAATGGGTAAAAAACATGGCCCACCTTGCCTGACGAGGATTCAGTCTCCTCGCTGCCCGGATGTACTCCAGGTTGCAGCGGTCAGTCCAGATGAGAAAAGGGTGTTTAGCCCCCTCAAGCCAATGTCCCCACGCCTTCAACGCTTTAACCATAGCCAACAACTCCCGGTCCCCCACATCATAGTTCCGCTCCGCCGGGCTGAGCTTCTTCGAGAAGAAGGCACAGGGGCGGAGCTTCGGCGGCGTGCCAGAGCGCTGAGAAAGCATGGCTCCTATCCCAGCCTCGGACGTGTTCACCTCCACTCTGAACGCCAAAGAGGGATCCGGATGTGCCAGCACGGGAGCCGAGGTAAACAGAGCCCTTAGGTGCCCAAAAGCCCTGTCCGCCTCAGCCGACCACTGGAAACGCAGGAGAATCAATGAGGAAGAGACTAATCCGCTCCTCATGACCCCCCTGCGTCACCATGTCCAGTGGAACCGTGGCCTCCCTGACCAGCCCTGACCTTAATGGTCGACTATCTAGGGCGTGCACGGGGAAGGGTTGGTCCATCTGAACCAAGGGAATCCCTAACTTAAGCGCGAACCCACGGTCCATAAAATTCCCCGCTGCGCCTGAATCTACTATCGCCTTATGCTGGGAATGGGGGGAAAACTCAGGAAAGGAAATCAACACATACATATGACCAACAGGCAGCTCTGGGTGAGCCTGTTGCTGACTTACCTGGGGTGTCCGAGCAGTGCTCTGCCTGCCTTCTCGACTCCCAGACGAGCTCTTCCAGCACCGGTCGACAGTGTGCCCTCTCCGACCACAACTGGTGCAGGAGGAGGCTCCTTCTCCGGTCGCCCTAGCTGCAGGACCCCCTAACTCCATGGGTGTCGGAGCGGGAGTGCTGGGAGGTGGAACGAACAGGACCCGATCTGGACGCCCGCGAGCAGCCAGCAAGTTGTCCAGCCTGATGGACATGTCTATCAGTTGGTCCAGAGTGAGGGTGGTGTCTCGACAAGCTAGCTCCCTGCGGACGTCCTCCCGTAGGCTGCACCTATAGTGGTTCATCAGGGCCCTGTCATTCCACCCCGCGCTGGCGGCCAGGGTCCGAAACTCCAGCACGAAGTCCTGTGCGCTCCTTGTCTCCTGCCTCAGATGAAACAGACGTTCACCTGCCGCTCGGCCCTCCGGTGGGTGGTCGAACACAGTCGGCAAGCGTCGGGTGAACTCTGGGTAATGGTCCCTCGCCGAGTCTGGACCCTCCCAGACCGTGTTGGCCCACTCCAGGGCTTTGCCCGAAAGGCAGGAGATGAGGACGTTGACACTCTCCCCTCCCAAAGGAGTCGGGTGAATGGTTGCCAGATAAAGCTCTAGCTGGAGCAGGAACCCCTTGCACCCGGCAGCCATCCCATCGTACTCCCTCGGGAGCGCGAGCCGAATCCCGCTGGGTCCGGACGCCGCAAGAGAAGGTCGTGGTGCAGGCTGGAGAGTGGCTGAAGATGGGGTAGGGAGGCCGCTCCTCTCCCATCTCTCCATTCTCGCCATCACTTGATCCATAGCCGTCCCCAGACGGTGTAAAATGGCGGTATGCTGGAGAACACGCTCCTCCATGGACGGGGAGGGCACGTCCGCTCCTGCTGACTCCATGATTTTTTCGGGTGCGGGATTCTGTCAGTATCTCCCTTGGAGAGGTGGGTGTGGAGTCAGGCGCAAGAGAGCAAGAATTCCAAGAAGGGCGTTTTATTACTGGTCCACCAACAAAAAAGGTACAGGACCACAAAGCAGCTACTAGAAAACAGGATCGCAGTCTAGTCGAAAACGGAGGAACACACTCCTCAACTAAAGTAACGTGCGGGAAAAACAGTCCCGTGAAAATAATCCTGCTTAACAGGGAAAAACGCAACCCAAGCCAACGACAGTAATACAAACAATCCCGCACAAAACCTAGCGGGTAGAGCAAGATTAAATACCCCACTGATGAGCCTAAACTAGACACAGGTGAACACAAGACAGACAAAACCAAACGAAAAAGAAAAGGGATCGGTCGCAGCTAGTAGGCTGGCGAAGACGACCGCCGAGCGCCGCCTGAACAGGGAGAGGAGTCACCTTCGGTGGAAGTCGTGACAATGTGTAAATATTTGTATGAACATAACAAGATTCAACAACTGAGACATAAACTGAACAAGTTCCACAGACATGTGACAGAAATGGGATAATGTGTCCCTGAACAAAGGGGGAGGATTAAAATCAAAAGTAACAGTCAGTATCTGGTGTGGCCACCAGCTGCATTAAGTACTGCAGTGCATCACCTCCTCATGAACTGCACCAGATTTGCCAGTTCTTGCTGTGAGATGTTACCCCACTCTTCCACCAAGGCACCTGCAAGTTCCCGGACATTTCTGGGGGAAATGGCTCTAGCCCTCACCCTCTGATCCAACAGGTCCCAGACGTGCTCGATGGGATTGAGATTCGGGCTCTTCGCTGGCCATGGCAGAACACTGATATTCCTGTCTTGCAGGAAATCACGCACAGAACGAGCAGTATGGCTGGTGGCATTGTCATGCTGGAGGGTCATGTCAGGATGAGCCTGCAGGAAGGGTACCACATGAGGGAGGAGGATGTCTTCCCTGTAAAGCATAGCATTGAGATTGCCTGCAATGACAAGCTCAGTCCTATGATGCGGTGACACACCGCCCCAGACCATGACGGACTCTCCACCTCCAAATTGATGCTGCTCCAGAGTACAGGCCTTGGTGTAACACTCATTCCTTTGATGATAAACGTGAATCCAACCATCACCCCTGGTGAGACAAAACTGCGACTCGTCATTGCCAGTCCTGTCTGGTCCAGTGACGGTGGGTTTGTGCCCATAGGCAACGTTGTTGCCCGTGATGTCTGGTGAGGACCTGCCTTACAACAGGCCTACATACCCATTGTGGACAGTCTGAGCACTGATGGAGGGATTGTGCATTCCTGGTGGATGGCAACAACAACTCGGGCAGTTGTTGTTGCCATCCTGTACCTGTCCCGCAGGTGTGATGTTCGGATGTACCGATCCTGTGCAGGTCTTGTTACACGTGGTCTGCTACTGCGAGGACGATCAGCTTTCCGCCCTGTCTCCCTGTAGCTCTGTCTTAGGCGTCTCACAGTACGGGCATTGCAATGTATTTCCCTGGCCACATCTGCAGTCCTCATGGGTCCTTGCAGCATGCCTAAGGCATGTTCATGCAGATAAGCAGGGACCCTGGGCTTCTTTCTTTTGAGGTTTTCAAAGTCAGTAGAAATGCCTCTTTAGTGTCCTAAGTTTTCATAACTGTAACCTTAATTGCCTACCGTCTGTAAGGTGTAGTGTCTTAACGTCCATTCCACAGGTGCATGTTCATTAATTGTTTATGGTTCATTGAACAAACATGGGAAACAGTGCTTAAACACTTTACAAGGAAGATCTGTGAAGTTATTTGGATTTTTACAGATCATCTTTGAAAGACAGGGTCCTGAAAAAGGGACTATTTTTTTTTTGCTGAGTTTAGAAATTGTACGATTTCGGGTGTGTTCGTGAATTCAATCTGGAGTGTCAGAGTGCGCGATGGGCATTCGTAAATCCAGAGCATTGTCAGATTGTCCGCTCATAAATTCAGAGCATTGTCAGATTGTTCGTTTGTAATTTCAGAGCGTTTCGCTCTCGGAGTGTACACTGGACACTCTGGCCGAGGAGTAGGGCTGATCCGAGCGTTCTGACCTCACAACGGCAGTCAAGCACCCAAGCTAACTGGCTAACGTTGGCTAGCTACTTCCAGACACAAATGAGAGAACACCTCACTCTGAACGTTTTACTCACCCTAGCAGAGCTGGTTAGGCTGTTTTCATGTTATCCAGAGCGTTGGTGACTGTAACTGTGCGGCTGGCAACAATTACATTTTTTATTTTTTTGCCAACGTTTACTGATACCGGCCATATTCAACGGGTGTTGAGCATTCGTAAATTCAACAGTTATTATGCGCTCTGGCACACTCAGACGAGACGAGCGCTCTGAAATCAGAGTAGATAGCCAGAATTAACAATGTCCACTGAGAACGCACAATGACTATACCACTTAGCTAAGAATGGCATGAATAATCAAGACAATAAACGTTGGGTAGTTAGTTAGATAGCATATAGTTAATACACTGCCTGGCAAGTTCGATGTATTATTAGCCAACCAAGGTTAGGTAACTAGCTAACATACCGGTACATGCTGTAATGCTATGCAGTTCGTAAGGATAGCGTAGCTAACAAATTGTCAGAGAAGAGAACGTGTAGTGGGGGACCTTATTTGAAAAGTAATACATTTATTACATTGCTCAACATTTTCTTAACATTCATCATAATTAGTTAAAGCAGTGAATTTGTATCCGCTCTCGTCGGACTTTGGCCGCATATTTTCTGGCATTTTCTTCAAACCTGAAAACGTTGTGAAGCCACGCCCATTCTTCTTCTTCTATGATATCATGCTGGTCTGCAAACAATCGTTTAAGTGCACGTCGCCAACTACTGTGCTGCAAAGTACTACCATGAAAATACAATTCTAAACCAAATAAATCCCTCACTTCTACCGCACCCTCCCCCAAAAACCCCTCCCCAACCCCATTAAACTTGATCTATATCATGCTGGAACACTCCACCCTTAGGATTGTTCAGCATGTCAATAACCATTTAAACAGTAACATTTGTTACCCCAAATATCTCTTTCGCCGTCTTCACAATAACCTTCAACCTGGCATTTCTGCTTTCCATAACCTGAGTCGTATAGATAACCTTACCAATAAAAGCTATGAAGTCAACTTTATTCCTTATCAAAGTGTCCTTTGACATTGATGAGCACAAGATTTCTGAAAAAGCCTTGAAACCATGCCAGGACCATCAGAAGCACCAGCCCTGACAGCAGGTCCACTTACTACAGGTACATCCATGTAAGATCCTTCAGTCTGACAGTATGTCCACTTACTACAGGTACATCCATGTAAGATCCACCAGTCTGACAGCAGGTCCACTTACTACAGGTACATCCATGTAAGATCCACCAGTCTGACAGCAGGTCCACTTACTACAGGTACATCCATGTAAAATCCATCGGTCTGACATTAGGTTCAGTTACTACAGGTACATTCATGTAAGATAAATTAGTCCACGCTGTAGTTCTACCAGTCTGTTTTACGGCCTCTGCATACAATACATCCTGACTGATCCTATATCTCCTAGCCTCTCTAGCCTCTCTCTGTACCTGACATCCACCAAATGCTGCACTGTGTTCTCCCCCACAATTACAGCACTTAATTTAACCTTCACATTGCTTCCACATTCACCGTAATCATGTGCTCCTCCACACTTGGAGCCTCTTTTCTTTCCTTTACATATGTTTGGGGAATCTCCCACATGCCTTTTGGCGAACACCAAACGTGTTTGCTTATTTTTTTCTTTAAGCTATGGCTTATTTCTGACCACTCTTCCGTAAAGATCAGCTCTGTGGAGCTTAAGGCTTAAAGTGGTCCTATGGGCAGATACTCCATTCTCCGCTGTCGAACTTTGCAGCTCCTTCAGGGTTATCTTTGGTCTCTTTGTTGCCTCTCTGAATAATCCCCTCCTTGCCTGGTCTGTGAGTTTTGGTGGGCGGTCCTCTCTTGGCAGGTTTGTTGTGGTGCCATAATCTTTCCATTTTTTAATAATGGATTTAATGGTGCTCCGTGGGATGTTCAAGGTTTCGAATATTAAAAAAAAACAACAACCCTGATCTGCACTTCTCCACAACTTTGTCCCTGAGCTGTTTGGAGAGCTCCTTGGTATTCATGGTGCCGCTTGCTTGGTGGTGCCCATTGCTTAGTGGTGTTGCAGACTCTGGGGCCTTTCAGAACAGGTGTATATATACTGAGATCATGTGACAGTTACATTGTACACAGGTGGACTTTATTTAACTAATTGTGTAACATCTGAAGGTAATTGGCTGCACCAGATCTTATTTAGGGGCTTTTTGGAATTTTTGGAAGCAAGTAATTTTTTTCATTTCACTTCACCAATTTGGACTATTTTGTGTATGTCCATTTCATGAAATACAAATAAAAATCTATTTAAATTACACGTTGTGTTGCAACTTAATAGGAAAAAATGCCAAGGGGGATGAATACTTTTGCAAGGCACTGTAAGCACTGTATGTTATTACCTGAAATCTTTCTTTAATGCCTAGTTTTCCTGTTTTTTTACGTACACTGAGGATACCAAACATTAGGAACACCTTTGCCCTCAGAACAGCCCCAATTTGTCAAGGCATGGACTCTACAAGGTGTCGAAAGCATTCTACAGTAATTCTGGCCCATGTTGACTCCAATGCTTCCCACAGTTGTGTCAAGTTGGCTGAATGTCATTTGGGTGGTGGACCATTCTTGATACATACGGGAAACTACTGCACCTGTACATAACCCATCTACAATTTAGCCCAAACAACTACCTCTTTACCTACTGTATTTATTTATTAATTTATTTTGCTCCTTTGCACCCCATTATTTCTGTCTCTACTTTGCACTTTCTTCCAATGCAAACCAACCATTCCAGTGTTTTTTTTAGTTTTTATTTTACTTGCTGTGTTGTACTCACTTCGCCTCCATGGCCTTTTTATATTTTTATTTATTTATACATATATCTGTTTGCCTTCACCTCCCTTATCTCACCTCACTTGCTCACATTGTATATAGACTTATTTTTTTTATCTTTTTCACTGTATTATTGACTATATGTTTGTTTTTACTCCATGTGTAACTATGTGTTGTTGTATGTGTCGAACTGCTTTGCTTTATCTTGGCCAGGTCGCAATTGTAAATGAGAACGTGTTCTCAATTTGCCTACCTGGTTAAATAAAGGTTAAATAAAATAAAAAAAATAAAAACTGTTGAGCGTGAAAAACCCAGCAGTATTGCAGTTTTGACACAAACCGGTGCGCCTGTCACCTACTACCATACCCCATTCAAAGGCACTTACATTTTTTCTCTTGCCCAATCACCCTCTGAATGACACACATACACAATCCATTGACGCACAGCTTAAACATATTTTTTTTATCCTGTCTCCTCCCCTTCATCTACACTGATTGAAGTGGATTTAACATGTGACATCAATAAGGGATCATAGCTTTCACCTGGATTCACCTGGTCAGTCTATGTCATGGAAAGTGTTCTTAATGGTTTCTTAATGTTTTGCAGTACACTGTATATGGGAATTATTCTGTGACATTGTGAAAATTACAAAAATGCCCCTTTAGTGTAGGAGCTGTTTTAAAAGGCCGACTGAAATGTCAGCCTGTTTCAGTGGGATGGAGTTTCATCCCATCACCAGGCAGTAAATTAGTTAATAGAGTTCCTAACCTCTCTGCCAATCACAGCTAGCTTTAAGTTCACCTCTCCCCACTCAAACCACTCACAGACAGTCCTAGCTAAATTCTTATAATAATCAATATTGTCAAAAGGACAGTCAGTAGCAACAATAATCAATGGTAAAAAATAATCATACAATGGAGAATAACAATGGCATAGAGGACATGTGCAGGTTGGTCTGTCAGACACGGTCCCTCATATTATTGCAGACAGAAATGTAGTGCACTGCCAACCTACAGCTCTCTGCGTCTTCCCCCAACAGGACGGTAGCCTATTCTCATCCGAGAGGTCTTTACCTTGAATAAGGGTTTCAAATTTGGGGAAATTACACTTTTAGATTGTTTTATATGTTTGACATTTTGTCAGGAAATGCAGCTGTGTCTCAGGTTCTGCTGTTGTGCAGTGGTTGCACAGCCTTTCCTCTACAGGGAGCCATGTTTCCTGTGTCTACCCTTCTCAATGGCAAGGCTGTGCTCACTGAGCCTGTACTTTGTACAGGTTTTGATCAGTAACCATGGTCAAATAGTTTGCCATGGTTTACTGTTGATGTAGTGCCAGATAGCAATGCATTTTGCTTTGTGCTTGTGTTTCCCTATAGGTAATATAGGTATGTTTTGACTGTGTTTTAATTTGGTTTATTCTGATTGATTGGATGTTCTGGTCCTGAGGCTTCAGTGTGTTCGAAGAACAGGTCTGTGAACTCAACCCCAGGATCAGCTGGATTAGGGGACTTTTTTCTTTGCTCAGTGTTTGGCATTACAGAGCTTGGTAATGATATGAGAGGGGATCACTGTATTTTAGATGTTTCCAAAACTGAATTGTTCATTTTTTAGTTTTTATTATTAGTGGATATTGGCCTAATTCTGCCCTGCATGCATTGTTTGTGTATTTCCTCTGGACAAGTAGGATAATCTTACAGAACTCTGCATGCAGGGTTTCAATGGGGTTTGTCCCACTGGGTGAAATCTTGTTTTGCAAGTGGACTCCACACCTCGCTGCCATAAAGTGCAATTGGTTCAATGACACATTCAATTAGTTTAAGGTATTTCAATTTGAATTTGTTTTTTAATGTCGTAGAATGCCCTGCGTGCTTTCTCTCTCTGTTCATTCACTGCCTCATTTAGGTGTCCAGTTGAGCTTCTATTTAAACCTAAGTAATTGTAGTGATATATTTTGTACCAATTGATACCTTTGGTCAAATTCCTTGAGACCTGGATCTTCTCTGGAAAATCATTATTTTTGGGGTTTACTCCAAGGGCCCAGGTTTGGCAGTACCGCTCTAGCAGGTCCAGGTTCTGCTGTAGGCCATGTATTGTGGGTGACAGCAGGCACAGGTCATCTGTGAAGAGCAGGCATTTAACATTTGAATTGTGGAGACTAACACCAGGGGCTGAACATTTTTCTAGAATACCGACCAATTCATTGATGTAAATATTGAAGAGCGAGCGGCTCAGAATGCAACCCTGGCGAAGGCCCCACCCCTGGTTAAAGAATTTGGTGCTGCACGTATTGCCAGTATTGCCATTGATTGAATTATGTCATATGTTTTACCAACCTACAACACTTTTAATAACTTTGTAGAACAGTCCTGTATGCCTAATAGAATCAAATGCTTTATGGAAGTCGACAAAGTAAGCGTAACTTTGGTGGACATGTGTATCTATCAGGTCGTGTAGGGTGTAAATATGATCGGTCATGCAATGTTTTGGTATAAATACAATTAGGCTTTTACTCAAGACATTGTGCTTTCCCCAGGTTAAAGTTCACACAAATGCCTCTGTAAATGTTAGGGTCAAATTTGTCTCCGTTCTTAAAGATTGGGGTTATGAGTACTTGATTACAGATGAACCTACACTCAGGATCAAATGAAACAGTTTTAGCCAATAAAAATTTTGCACTAGTGAATTTGAGCATCTCATTTAGGAAACCATCAGGTCCGCATGCTTCTTCAATTTGAGGGCCTGAAGTTTCTAATAATAAGTGTATGTGGTATCTAGAAAGTTGTTGTGTTTGGATTTTTTGGTTACTGGTTGCCTTCTGGTATTCTTCTGTGCTGTTTTCATACAGCATGCTGGCCCATCTGTATGAATTTCTGAAGTTGCACAGCTTTCTGGGCTGTGAATGTGTGGTTGTTTCCAAGTCTGTACTTTTGAGGAACAAGGTCATTTGTCCGTGGTCAGACAGAGTTGTTAGTGGCTTGATGGTGAATTAGCTAAGAGAGAAAGGGTCAATGTCTGTAATCATATAGTCTACTGTGCTGTGGCCAAGAGGTGAGTAATAGGTGAATATCCCCAAAGAGTCCCCCCGTAACCTACCATTAACAAAGTACAGACTCAGGCTTTGACAGAGCTGCAACAAATCCCTTCCGTTTTTGTTGATGGTGCTGTCACTGTTGTTTCTATGGGGCGGATTAAGACAGAAACAGTATGACCTGTAATAAAGCTGTCCCCTCGTGTGGTCGTTAGGTCAGATAGTGTGCCTGTGAGCGCATGTGTGTCCCCACAGATCAGCACATTTCCCTGTGCCTGGAAATGGCATCTCCTCCTCAATGGTGGGGAATATCTCCTCTGAGTAATATGGGATTTTGAGGGGGGGATATATATTGCACAAAGTAACGCATCTTTTTCTGTCAGTACAAGTTACTTTTTCAGTTTTAACCATATGTCATATGGCCATTTTGAGGCGATCAATTAGATTTTGTAGTTTGGGTTTGTGCCAAATGATCAATACTCCAGAGTCTCTACCTCTATTGACAGATCTGTGTTTCTGTGATGGCACAATTATCTCTCTGTAGCCTGTGGGACAGTGAGTGACAATGTCAGCCTTACACCATGTCTCCTGCAGAATGATGACATCAACAACTTTTCAGTGGTACACTCTTCAGTCCAAAGATTGACAAGTTTAGGTCCTGAATGTTTCACATGCTAACTGATAGTGATTTCACGTTGCAATGAAGAAAGAATAGCACAGAAAAAAAATACAGTAACTACCAAGTTGTTAGGAGTGAGATAAACAATGGATAACTGTCACGAGAATTATGTTCTCAATGTTTATAAACCCAATTCAATTAACTACTCAGTCTGCGACCCAGAACTTATAAGATACTGGTTGAATGAAACAGACGGATGCCCAGCTACGATCGTCAGAAAGTTTATTTACGAGAGCGCTAGTTAGTTGTACAAAACCATTCATTTTATACTGGCTTCTTACGCACATACTTTCACGCACAAACATTAGGTATCCTACGCACACACTGTCCCACTACCCAGCCGACAAAGATTAGGGACCGTGAGAAGCACTCCCTGTCCTTTCCCAAATCTCTCTGTGGCCCCTAGCCACGGTCGGCACCGAATCTTGCTCAGATAGTCTGTGTTTAAGACACTTTAGAGACATATTGTTATATTGTTTTACCCTAAATCTGACTAAAACTACACACATCATTTCTTATAAATTTACTGATTATGACTACACGCATCATTAATAATAATTTGATGATTCTAATTGTATTTCATTGATGATTCTAATCAATTACATACATTTATATAGTTTCAGGGTGGAACATTCTAATCATTCATTTAAACATAGAAATTCCATCCACAATAACAGCAAACGTGTTTTCTTTTTTCCTTCTTTCTATTGAACAAGTAAACTCTTAGTATAGCAGTGTATGCGTGTGCGTCGAGTGGAGTTTAGTGCAGATATACTGGAGGAGCTGTTTAATCTCACTCAATCCTCCAGAGTTCTCCTTTTCTCTGAGGGCCTCAGCGTAGCTGCGCTGGTCCTGCTGTTGGGCAACGTGGAGGGTGGCCAGATCTGGGCCGGGGGGCTGCCACTCTGGTTTGGTAGAGGTGGTGGTCTGGTGTGGGGCAGTAGACTGGGCCTGGTCCAGTCTGGCTGTGCCGATGGAAGTGGTGATGCTCTGGTGGTGGGTAGGGCCTGTGGGGTGCGCTGGGTCTGGTGTGGAATTGAGGGGGCTTGGGGCTCCTTGGTGGTCTGGTAGGGATCTCTGGGTGGTCCTCTGTCCAGTAAGACGTGGGGTGTTTGTCTACCAAGTGCCCCCTAACCATTCTGTTTCTCTCTGTCTTCTCTCCCTGTGATGATCTGCCTGGCTCTTTCACTTCCTAACCATTCCTTTTCTCTTCTCTCTCTCTCTCCAGTTTGATGTCGGGGCTAGCAGCCTTGGATGCCAAGTGTTCCAGCCGCCTGGGCATCATGACCGTCTCCTACTACCTGTGGACCACCTTTGTGGCGGTGGTGGTGGGCATCCTCATGGTTACCATCATCCACCCAGGGGGCGCCGCTCAGAAGGAGGACAACGAGGACAGCGGCAAGCCAATCATGAGCTCCGCTGATGCCCTGCTTGATCTGATTCGGTAAGAGACAGGAAGAAGATCATTACATTGACCTTTGACCTTTGTTGTTGCGTGTCCTACTGAATTGAATCGTTCTAAAATCAGCCTACAGTGAAGGTTCAATTGTTCAAGGGTTCCAATGTTGAGGGGTTATATTTGTCACGTTTACAATAAACATTTGTTTCCCCAGTGCAAAACATATTCTAGACAGGAATAATGCTATTACTTTGCCAGTTCCTCTTCAAGCCTCTGTACTCTGTGACTGTTGACCTGCTAAAGGCTTTGCTGCTCAATAAATCAAATGTATTTACATAGTGACTTTTATAAAAGCAACATTTCTTACAAGGGTTTTACACAGTAACCTGGCAACTGCAGATTCCCAAGACCCTCTAGACCTCACTCAGTAAGAGACCTCCCCTTCATCAGAATTTGTTTGAGGCAGGCTTTAGAAAAATGATTTGATATGATAAATGATAAATGATAAAACCATGCGTGTGTCCGTGAGTGTGTGCGTGCATGTGTGCATGTGCGTTCCGTGTGGAGATTGTAGCAGGCAGCTAAGGGGCTTCCAGCTCTTAGCTTCACCTCTTCAGTTAACAACAACAATCCTCAGCAGAGCCTTGGAATATAATTACCATTGGTTCCTATGAATAGGGTGCCATTTGGGATGTAGGCCATTTAGCAAATAACCATGGCCCTCAAAATGCCTTATGCACTCCAAGATCTTAAGCACAAGAAATGTGTAAGATATAGTGCTAATTGGATTCGTAACATATCGTCCAAATTTTTTTATAAAAAATTGAAGGACGTAACAAATAATTAGAAATGGATGACGCCGTACACAATTTGATGACGTAGTACACAAAAAACGGGTACCACTTTTGGCTCGTGAACACCACTTTCAAAACTACTGGCTGAAATTATGCAAAAGTTCGAGAGTGCATCTTTGATGCGTTATTAAAAATCATTAAAAAGCAGCATTTTTTGTCTCTTTGTTTGTTCTCTTTTCCATCCAATGCCACCGTGTCAACGCTCCAGCTAATGGATCATTAGTGTTTCCTATATACAGTTGAAGTCAGAAGTTTACATACACTTAGGTTGGAGTCATTAAAACTCGTTTTTAACCTCTCCGCAAATTTCTTGTTAACAAACTATAGTTTTGGCATGTTGGTTAGGACATCTAGTTTGTGCATGACAAGTAATTTTTCAAAAAATTGTTTACAGACAGATTATTTCACTTATAATTCACTGTATCACAATTCCAGTGGGTCATCTGTACAAACAATAGTATGCAAGTATAAACACCATGGGACCACGCAGCCATCATACCGCTCAGGAAGGATACGCGTTCTGTCTCCTAGAGATGAACGTACTTTGGTGCGAAAAGTGCAAATCGACCCCAGAACAACAGCAACTGGCCTTGTGAAGATACTGGAGGAAACAGGTACAAAAGTATCTATAGTCACAATAAAACGAGTCCTATATCGCCATAACTGCAAAAATCACTAAAGCTGGAGATTCTTACCTCCCTCACTAGCTTTAAGCACCAGCTGTCAGAGCAGCTCACTGATCACTGCACCTGTACATAGGCCATCTGTAAATAGCCCATCCAATCTATCTCATCCCCATACTGTATTTATTTATCTTGCTCCTTTGCACCCCAGTATCTCTACTTGCACATTCATCTTCTGCACATTCTACCATTCCAGTGTTTAAATGCTATATTGTAATTACTTTGCCACCATGGCCTATGTATTGCCTTATCTCCCTTATCCTACCTCATTTGTACATGCTGTATATCGACTTTCCTTCTGAATTATTGATTGTATGTTTGTTTATTCCATGTGTAACTCTGTGTTGTTGTATGTGTCGAACTGCTTTGCTTTATCTTGGCCAGGTCGCAGTTGCAAATGAGAACTTGTTCTCAACTAGCCTACCTGGTTAAATAAAGGTGAAATATATATATATATTTTTAAATAACCTGAAAGGCCGCTCAGCAAGGAAGAAGCCACTGCTCCAAACCCGCCATAAAATAGCCAGACTACGGTTTGCAACTGCACATGGGGACAAAGATTGTACTTTTTGTCCTCTGGTCTGATGAAACAAAAATAGAACTGTTTGGCCATAATGATCATCGTTATGTTTGGAGGAAGAAGGGGGACGCTTGCAAGCCGAAGAACACCATCCCAACCGTGAAGCACGGGGGTGGCAGCATCATGTTGTGGGGGTGCTTTGCTGCAAGAGGGACTGGTGCACTTCACAAAATAGATGGCATCTTGAAGATGAAAATTATGTGGATATATTGAAGCAACATCTCAAGACATCAGTCAGGAAGTTAAAGCTTGGTCGCAAATGGGTCTTCCAAATGGACAATGACCCCAAACATACTTCCAAAGTTGTGTCAAAATGGCTAAAGGAGAACAAAGTCAAGGTATTGGAGTGGCCATCACAAAGCCCTGACCTCAACCCTATAGAAAATGTGTGGGCAGAACTGAAAAAGCGTGTGCGAGCAAGGAGGCCTACACACCAGCTCTGTCAGGAGGAATGGGCCAAAATTCACCCAACTTATTGTGGGAAGCTTGTGGAAGGCTACCCGAAACGTTTGACCCAAGTTAAACAATTTAAAGGCAATGCTACCAAATACTAATTCAGTGTATGTAAACTTCTGACCCACTGGGAATGTGATGAAAGAAATAAAAGCTGAAATAAATCATTCTCTCTACTATTATTCTGACATTTCACATTCTCAAAATAAAGTGGTGATCCTAACTGACCTAAGACAGGGCATTTTTACTAGGATTAAAGGTCGGGAATTGTGAAAAACTGAGTTTAAATGTATTTGGCTAAGGTGTATGTAAACTTCCGACTTCAACTTTATGACCACCTCTGTCGCCTCAGTTCAACCCAATCATGTACATAGAAAACATATAATGTCTCTGGTTCAACCTCTGTTCACCATCACTGCAGAGAGGATAAACCATTTGGTACTGTAGCTTCCCAAGACAACATTTAACCCAGACCAGTCCTTTTCACATTTCTCCGGTGAGAGTTTTGAACTGTTTAATTCAACTGTGCCATAGATATTTTGGTAATATTTGAAAAAATATTTGGAAATATAAGGTCAGGGCCTATATTTGGAAAATATTAAGCTATGAACTGCTTAACTGACAATATAACTGCTCTTTTAAAGCCAAGGTTCGCGATAGGCAAAACTGCACCACTGGCTGCCCCCAGCTGCGTTTGTTACTGTTTTTGTTCTGAGGAATTTAGTATCCAGCATCGTGGTATAATATATTTTTTTTGTACATACTCTGATGTTCTACCGTGCGTGCAAATCTCCAGTGTTTGGTTGTCTCTCACCCAGCCACCCTGGTGGTTAACCATGTGTGCTGTGTCATGTGCCGTCTCAGTCTCACAGAGTGTGTGTGTGTGTGCATGCATGTGTGTTTCAGTGACACGAACACGCACAGGATGTAAAGCCTAATGCCTCCTCTGTCAGTGGGTCACAGCTAAGCTAATTAACCAGGTGAGGGATGGAGGGTGGGGTTAGGGTTAGACACAGGGACATGCTAGACTGGCTCAGAGCATCACAGTGTGTATGACCATAACAGTCGGTCAGTGGGCCACTGTCACATGCACTTAGTCACCCAGTCACAGGCCTGTGGCCCTACACAGCTCCCAGTCACAGGCCTATGGCCCTACACAGCTCCCAGTCACAGGCCTGTTGGCATACGTGTTTGTTCACAAACGTGTACATTTTTGACCTTGTCATGGGCTGTCCTGCATCAGAAAATTGTAACGGGTAATCAGATTTATGACGTGAAAATGTGTATGTTAAGCCAGACTGAGGGATTCTGTGGCCCTTACCTACACACAGAGTCCTCATGTGAGAGACTCTACTCAGACAATGGCACTTTATTACTACATTATTACTATTAAGTGTAACTGATTACGGAAGACTGACTATCTTTTATTGTCATTGTGTAAGTACAGGTGGTACTCATTCAGGTGTATTTTGATTAGAGCTGAGCATGTGCATTAGCCTGTTACATGCTGTTAAACACAGGGAACTGATGCAGAGGGTAACCGCACAATTATTTATGAGTTCTTTTTCAACTTGAGAAATGATCAAATGAAAAGTGAGCGCTAAGCCCTTTGACATTTTGAAAACGCGTTGGGGAAAGGACCCGCGTTCAACCAGGGTTGAAGTCAATTCCATTTCAATTCTCGTTCATTCTGGAAGTACACTGAAATTCCAGTTCCAATTCACTTGAATGCTTTTCAATAAGGAACATGTGGAATTGTGATCGACCCCAACCCTGGTATCTACCTAGGCAGCAGCTATGGCACACGAACGTGAGGACAGGAGGAGGGATCCTGCCTGCCCTTGTTGTTGCTGTGTGTTTTTTTTTATCCCAGAGGACAGCTGTGCTCAGGATTTACCCTAAAGCTTTCGAGCCTCCCTCCCTCCCTGCCTTCATCTATCATGCCAGTGTATATACGTGCTTATGTTGGCGCGCCTCTTTTTGTGCGTGTTGGTGCGAGGTGTATGCGTGCGTCTGCGTGTCCAAGTATGTGTGTGCTTACGGCCGTGCGCTTGTGTGTGTGTGTGTGTGTGTTTTAATGTGATGTGTGTATGAACGCGTGTAATGGCGAGGGTGTAATTAGTGGCATTGAGGTCAGTGTTTCGTTCTGATCCACACTGGGTTTGATTATCGGAGTGGTTTATTGGCATGCTCGACTCTCACAGAGGACCGGAACGGATGACTTAGTAATGGAATCGACTGTAAATCAAGTCATATTCAAATCCAATTTATTGGTCTCCTACACAGTTTACAGGCATGACCTGGTGATTAAATATACTGCACTTCAATACTCTACTTCAGTATTTTTATTTTAAATAATCATTTTTTGTTTTTTTCTTAAAACCATCAATCAACAAATGAATCACATGATATTTATACAGTGAATTGTACAAATGTTTAGCGAGTATGTTGTTTATTATTGCACTATATACATATATTTTTTTAAATGTTTATTGAATCATTATTTAACTAGGCAAGTCAGTTAAAAACAAATTCTTATTTACAATGGCGGCCTACCACGGCCAAACCCTAACCTGGACGACGCTGGGCCAATTGTGCGACGCCCTATGGGACTCCCAATCGCGGCCGGTTGTGATACAGCCTGGAATCGAACCAGGGTCTGTAGTGATGCCTCTAGCACTGGCCATATGTTTGCATTTCAAATAGCGACGCTCATCCCGAGCTCGCTCCTCCAGCCCTGGGAGGGACATTCCCGCAAAGTGCAGATTCGATTTGTCTCCTGGTGCCTTCCAAGGCTGAAAGTGATTAAAACTGGACCGGAGGTTGTGAATGTAATTATGTGAATTAAATTGTTGCGCTTGGATTGTTTCAAGAGCTGTATATTAAGTATGTTCAGAGAGACCGGGTCAAAATTGTATGTTGGGTTGACCGGCACATTCCTGTTGTCTGGTCATAACATTCAAAAGGTCAGAGTCTCCTTTGGTTTAACTGAGAACTTGTTTTGCAAGCTCCATTAAAAGACACGTGTGTTTCTTATCAGTTGAGAGTCATTTACTCTGTCTTATACTGTAATTATAATGTATTTTTTTGTACAAAGTAATTGTTTGAGTGTCAATTAATTTGTGACTAATAAATCGTATTAGTTGATTTGAGTAAATGCATTCCTCATTTAAAGAGTAACTCTTTTGATTGACTATACGTTCATAATTTAGTAGGTCTATTGGTAAATGTTATTTACACTATACACATAGCATTATGCGTAGGTTTTAACTTTACATCTCTGGCTAAGATAGACCTAACTTAAAGCTTGGACTGTGGTTGCTATAAACAACTCATAAGTCCTATAAGCCACTTAATAATCACAATAAGCTATCTTAGAACACATATAGATACAGTACCAAGTGGTGACGTGCAGACTCTCAAGCTGGCTAGACCCTTCGGTATACAGTACCAGTCAAAAGTTTGGACACACCTATTCATTCAAGGGTTTTCTTTATTTTATTATTGTCTATATTGTAGAATAATAATGAAGACATCAAAACGATAAAATAACACATATGGAATCATGTAGTAACCAAAAAAGTGTTTAACAAATCAAAATACATTTTAGATTTTAGATTCTTCAAAGTAGCCACCCTTTTCCTTGATGAACGCTTTAGACACTCTTGGCATTGCTACTACTATGTGTTCTACTGAAAATGCTACTACTGTACACATTGTGTACAACGTTTCTGGTTATCCACAAGATGATGTGAAAGAGGGAAGTGGTGTACCAAAAAAGGTTATAAATAAAGTGTAAAGCTTTTGGATGCGGTCAAGTTCTCTGACTCCTCATTTGGAACATTCTGTGCTTCCATGTCTGTTATTGGAAAGTCACAGATTTGAACTTCACATGAAAAGTTTGATTGAAAAATTGTGAATCATGCTTTTTCAGTTATTTCAACACTTCAATTTCTGAAACCTGTCAGCCGGCTACAGAGTTGAACACTTTTCTATATTCTTCCCTTCCAGAAACATGTTCCCAGCCAACTTGGTCCAAGCAACTTTCCAACAGGTGAGCAGTATGACATTATCATACTGTATGTAGTAGAAATGTAGCCGTTTCCATTTTAGTTTCCTAAAGAGTTTTAGGAGTGCCAAAGCATGAAATGCCGATAATAGGAGATTCATGAGATTATTTGAATGGAAGTCTGTATGTTTGAAATACAAATTCACCAAATTATGGGGGACCGTTGACCCGAATGCATTCAGTACAGTATATTTAACTAATTCCGACTCTTTTTCACACACGTACCATCATCATGCTTAGCTTGTATATCTATCTACACATAACATGTTAGATACTTCAGTATGACATTAATGTATATACTGTATATATACTGTATATACACTGAGTGTACAAAACATTATGAACACCTGCTCTTCCCATGACATAGACTGACCAGGTGAATCCAGGTGAAAGCTATGATCCCTTATTGATGACACTTGTTAAATCCACTTCAATTAGTGTAGATGAAGGGGAGGAGACGGGTTAAAGAAGGATTTTTAAGCCTTGAGACAATTGAGGCATTGATCGTGTATGTGTACCATTCAGAGGGTGAATGGGCAAGACAAAAGTTTTAAGTAAGTGCCTTTGAAAAGGGTACGGTAGTAGGTACCAGGCCCACTAGTTTGTGTCAAGAACTGCAACGCTGCTGGGTTTTTCACGCTCAGCAGTTTCCCGTTGTGTTTCAAGAATGGTCCATCACCCAAGGACATCCAGCCAACTTGACACAACTGTGAGAAGCATTGAAGTCAACATGGGCCAGCATCCCTGTGGAACGCTTTCGTGAATGAATTGAGGCTGTTCTGATATTTAGAAGGTGTTTTGTACACTAAGTATATATCTGGTCTTGTTACTTTAGTAACGTCCCAGGAGTATTCTCATAATGAAGCCACCCCTGCCCAAAGTGGCAGCTGCCCTGACAGAGAGCTTTATACAGTATATGTTGAATACTTGAATATGATATTCATGTATACATCTGGTCTTATTAGTACCGTACCAGGAGTATCCCCATCATGAAGGCCCCCCCACCCACGGTGGCAACCTCCCTGATGGAGAGCACCACCCGGAGGGTCTATATCTACGGTGTCCAGGACGACAACGGCACCGATATCCAGAACTTCTCCCTGGACTTGACACCTCCGCCTGACATCCAGATGCGCACACTGCCCGGGACCAGCGATGGCATGAACGTACTGGGGATCGTCATCTTTTCCGCCACCATGGGTGAGTGACGTCATCACTGACCTCTGACCTCTGAACTCTAACCCTAACCCCCCCAGACACCCTGTGATGTCATTATGGGTGAGAGACAGTTCCACTAACAAATGCACACACCGACGTGCACGCATGCATGCACACACACAAACACACACTAAGGCACACTGCCTTGTAGTGTCATTATGTTTGAGTGACATCGTCGACACTATCACTATCATCCTTGCCCTTCATCTAGTTAAACTTTACTTTACACTTTAGTTCTTTCCTCAATGTCTATCAATTCCCTATAGTTAAAGCACAAACTATTAGCAAATCAATCTGGCCCACGGTTTGGTGTCCATGTTGTCTCAGTCTGACACCATGTGTTGGTGTTGGTCTCTCCAGGTATCATGCTGGGAAGAATGGGGCCTAATGGCAGCGCCTTGGTCAACTTCTGTCAGAGTCTGAACGAGGCTGTCCTGAAGATTGTCGCCATAGTGATCTGGTAAGAGGAAAACAAGGAACTCAGTTGGGGTCTCAACTTACTGTTGAGTTAGAATAGTAGAATGCACAAGGTGCAAGATCAACATTTGGTTGTGGATCAGCAATTTTTCTCTTGTTCTGTCAGTCACTGACAGTCACTCAATTAGCCATGTCAGCTTTAAAAATATATATTGGTAAGTTAAGTCTAGCCAGCTGTCTAAACTTGTGGTAATCATGATTGACCACCGACCAGGCACAGAGGGCACGTGCCCAGGGCCCTGACCTCCAGGTGGGCCCCATTTATTTGGTCTGTCACTCTAACTCAGATATCATTAACATGGCATAAGTAATGGCAAAGGTGTAAAAAATACATATCTTCAACGCATGGCAAAATGGGTCGAATTGCAGGAAATTAGATGTAAAACTGTAAAAAAAATGATCTCTGCCCCATGGCGAAATGAATAGAATTGCCTGACATGTTTTATAAAATTACCAGGAGTATTCTCACAAAATGTCTCTCCACCTCATAGCAAAATGTGTAGAACTGCAGAAATCTTGCTTTAAAACTGCCACATTTTCAGTACAACCCAAATGTGTAGAATTGCAGGAAATTAACTTAAAAATCAAAGGGTTTCTCTCCACCGTCAAGAGCAGGGCCAACCAAATCTCGCTTAGGCCCCCCAAAAGACTAGAGCCAGCTCTGTTAAAAAAATTGCCTGTTTGGGTAAAAAAAAAGACCTACAATGAGAATCTACAATGTAAACAACTCTTAATTTCCTGGTCCACCGCAGGTACTTCCCTTTCGGCATTGTGTTCCTGGTCGCCGGTAAGATCCTGGAGATGGACGACCCATCGGCCATGGGGAAGAAGTTGGGGTTCTACGCTATCACCGTGGTGATGGGGCTGGTGCTGCACGGTCTCTTCATCCTACCAGCCATGTACTTCTTCATCACAAAGAAGAGTCCCATCGTCTACATCAGGGGCATCCTGCAGGCCCTGCTCATCTCCCTGGCAACCTCGTCCAGGTAAACAACAACAACAACAACCATAACACTGACCCTAACCCTAACCCTAGCTTCATATCCACACACCGGCTCAATCCTAACCCTAGCTCCAGCCGCAATCCTAGCCGTAACCCTAGACATAATACTAACCCTAGACATAACCCTAACCCTAGCTCCAGCCACAGCCATAACACTAACCCTAGTCATAACCCTATAACCATAACCCTAGCTCCAGTCACATTCCCTACTCTAACCTAATAAATGTGGTCACATCTTTTCTAAACATCATCATATGGCACTGATCTCACTCAGATCTCATCGCATTTGTTGGTATGGAGCCCTTGAGACCCTGTATGGCCCCAACCCGATCTAGTCATGGAGACATCAACTAGGGTGACCGTTGAAAAAGGCATTAATAGATGGTCCGACGGGTGTATAGACTTTCACTATTTTCACATTGTGCTGCCTCAAAATGTCATCTAAAAAGGGACGCAATTTGATATTTTCCCTACAGTTCTACACAAACTACTCCACATTTTCAAAGTGAAAGAAAATTACAGAAAATGATTCTAATTATAAAACATTGAAAAACAAAGATGTCTTGTTTGCGTATGTCTTCACACCCCAGAGAGAATACTTGATGGAAGCACCTTCGGCAGCCTTTACAGCTGTGAATCATTTTGAATACGATTCTAACTCCTTGGGCAACATATATACATTGTTTTTGTCAAAATTGCTCAAGCTCAGTAACTTTGGCTGGGAATCATTGATGGACAGCAATATTCAAACCTTGTCTCTGATTTTCAAGCAAAGTCCGGACTGAGACTGGACCACTAAGGAACACGCAACACCTCTTGGAAAGCAATTCTGGTGTGTCTTTGGCATTAAAATGTGTGTCATTGTCCCGAAAAAAAGCCAGGATTCAGAAGACTATGGCGGGTATTTCTCAAACTTTGACATGGGCTTTGCTCTTTTCATATTTATTTTGATCCTGACAAGCTCCCCAGTCTCTGCCGGTGACAACCATAACCGTAACATGATGCTGCCGCCACAATACTTGAAAACACAGAGGGTTTCACTCTATATATAGTCTTTAGTTTAGGACAAAAAGTTAATTCCTTTGCCGTGTTGTCTTGCAGCTGCTATGCCAAGCAACTATATTATTCATTAAGGAAAGCACTAATATCTTCAAATACCATTCCTCAGTGAAATACTGTTACCTGAGTTTGTCAGTTAACACAGACTGCCTGCAGCTAAAATAGAGTTGAGCACAGCCCATTTCACCTTAATCTAATCATAGAAATAGAATCCCTAGAATGGACAAAACCCCTCAGACCATGCTGATTTGACTCATACACATAGGTACAATCAATATGGCCACCTGTCCACCCATCACTAATGTTGAATGGTAATGCCTATTCAGTTTACAAGACAATAGAGTTTAGCGAGTTTAATCCAAAATGAATACTTATCTAAAACGCAATCTGCTCCTTTGTCTCCTCAGCTCTGCCACACTGCCTATAACCTTCAAGTGCCTCCTGGAGAACAACCACATCGACCGACGCATCATCCGCTTCGTACTCCCCGTGGGCGCCACCATCAACATGGACGGGACGGCACTCTATGAGGCAGTGGCGGCCATCTTCATCGCCCAGGTTAACAACTACGAGTTGGACTTTGGCCAGATCATCACTATCAGGTATGCATCCTATAATCTTAGGGGGAGGGGAGAGTCAACACATTCTTGTGAGAGGGTTTCTAGTATTTTAGGCCGGGATTCAATCAGAAACCACACTATAGCACGCTTACTTTTAAAGGGGCACTGCGGTTGTATACCCATTTTTGGTCTCATTATTTAATTATATGTACCCAATGATTCTTGATGAATATAACTTAAAAATGTCTCATGAGCTTACCCAATCAGAACCCAGAAATATAAGCTTGTTTTACTCCAATGTTTGTAAATAAAGTAAGTGCAAACAAACACTATATGGCCACAAAACATGGTTAAGGGCCCGATTCAATCAGATCCGCTTAAGCCGACATCTACATAGCTTCTGTTTTGACGGTGCCGGATTGGAACTGGGTTAGAGCAGTCAAATCCACAAGCGGCTTCTGGCATTATACCTAAAGCGGACATTGCCATTGGCTACACGGAGTCTCATTAAGAGAAATCCCACGCAGCCTTGTTTGTAAGTTAGAACACTGGAATGTGAAAAGTAATCTACACCTTGATTAGGCGGATAGAAATCCTCATGATTTAGTTGAATGATTTTCCATTTGAGCGTCATTATTTCTAAATAGCCTACACTTTCTCGTTGTACACTTTAACATGAGTGGGACGTGTGTGGCTTCGTGACAACGATCACAAGAGCAGCTGTTCACCGATTTGACAGCACCAACACAGTTGCACACCACCAAATCATCTGCTATGCAGGTGACAGCTATCTCCGGTTAACGCTTGATCTGATTGAATCCAGGCCTAGAACTATCATTTTGAATATATACGTCCGTATCATGAATGGTCAGTCCTTGCATCTATGGCTCTGTCTATGAATTTTGAAAGTGGTCACATTTCTTCAGGCCCATCACAATA
This sequence comes from Salvelinus fontinalis, assembly GCF_029448725.1. Taxonomy (NCBI): domain Eukaryota; kingdom Metazoa; phylum Chordata; class Actinopteri; order Salmoniformes; family Salmonidae; genus Salvelinus; species Salvelinus fontinalis. The sequence continues at coordinate 46,566,008 of NC_074690.1, read as the reverse complement.
GCATTTTACAGAAACGGGCAGGGAGTGCGCTTTGTTATCGTTTCAACTGCAGATTGCCGCTTTACTTAAAAGTTATTTGTAATTGAGCCGACATCTGTAGCGCTTGCCTTGAACGCGATCTCCACGAAGGCATTTAAAAGACATATTGTCTCCGAGCGAAATTGGGAACACCGGCCTTAGTATGAAAATGGATGCATGGGGCATCTGGATTACAATTGCAGACTGACTTATTAAACACGTAGAAAGTATTTAGGATTACAACACGTGATGTAAACAAATAGGTCAAAAACTTGGAGAAATGTGGGAAGATCCGATTTTTCGCAATGGAATTTCCTGGGATGGAACGGGGTGGAAAATACATGGTTGTCATATTGATTGCTTAAATCATCCAGTTATGTGTTTGCCTGTGCGGCTACATTTTATAGGCACCAATGATAAGCATGTGTGGAATTATTTTGTCCAAAATAGCACCAAGGGTACAACAAATCTCTAGCTTTGCGTTTTGTGCCACACAGACATGTATCTGGTGTTACAGTTTTCAGGATGAATGAATGAATATTATGAGATTATACTAAATCAAACACGTAGATGAACGCATGCAGGCAGACAGACAGGCAGGCAGACAGGCAGACAGACAGGCAGGCAGGCAGGCAGGCAGGCAGGCAGGCAGATTAGCCCAGACCCCTCCTCCACCACACCTGCAGATCCGCGGTGTAAAATGGCCTTGCTCTCCCCTAATTTAATGACATGTTAAACTGTAATAACATTAAGCAGACCTATCCTATCCTCCTCTACTCATCACAACCTGCTGCTTTCCAAAAGGAACCATATTCCCTATATAGTGCACTACTTTCGACCAGGGTCCATAAGGCTTTAGTCAAAAGTAGTGCACTAGATTGGGAATAGGGTGCCTATTTGGACGCAGACCCGACTGTGGCCAGGCAGGCAGTAATCTCCTGGCAGTAAGACCCATATGACCTGTATTACTCAGCTCTCGTCACGGCAGAGTTATCAGGAGGGTTTTTATATTATTTTGTAGCGTCCTGTCTTTTCCTGTGACGTTTGGCTGTTCTTAGCGGAGTACTGGTCAATCTGTAGGCTGTAGTGTCCAGGGCTCCAGAGATAGACTGTGTGTCAGAGTGTATGTCCTAAATGGCACCATGTTCCCATTATAGTGCACTACTTTTGACCAGGTTCCATAGGGCTCTTGTTAAAAGTAGTGCACTATGAAAGGAATAAGGTGCTATCTGCAACGCAGCATGTGTGTCAGTCAGTGTGTTCTCAGAGGCTTCCCAAACAGCGAGGCCAAACGGGACAGAAACTCAGCCATCGTGTCAAATGTCAATTACTGTATCTGTATGTTTGTGTCTGTGTGGGTGCACATAATATACAGTACATGATGTGTATGACAGGATGACAGGTCAAGGATTAGTAGTAGGCCTGATTACCAACAATGACAAGACAGCCTACAGGGAGGAGGTGAGTTCCCTGGCAGAGTGATGCCAGGAAAATAACCTCTCCCTCAACGTCAACAAAATGAAGGAGCTGATCGTGGACTTCAGGGAAAAGCCGAGGGAGCACGCCCCTATCCACATTGACCTTTGGCTTGGCCCCTAAGACTCTCAGAAACTTTTACAGATGCACAATTGACAGACAAAGCTGGGACCGAGAGACTGATAAACAGCTTGTATTTCAAGGCCATCAGACTGTTAAATAGCCATCACTAGCCGGCTACCACCCGGCTCCTCAACTCTGCACCTTAGCGGCTGCTGCCCTGTATACTGTACATAGACATGGAATCACTGGCCACTTTAGAAACGGAACACTAGTCACTTTAATAATGTTTACATTCTGTTTAACTCATCTCATATGTGTATACTGTATTCTATTCTACTGGATTTAGTCAATGCCAACACTCCAACACGTCCTATTTCTTAATACCATTCTTTTACTTTTAGATTTGTGTATTGTTGTTAATTGTTAGATGCTACTGCACTTTTGGAGCTAGGAACACAAGCATTTGTATGTGACCAATACATTTGATTTGATTTGATTTTGAATTGATTTATTGGTCAAATTCTATCAACACGTCACGCACCAAGAACCAATGGTTTCATTAGTCAGTCTGTCTTTCTTCCACTCTCTTGTTTTAGTTATAACTATGTTTCGGCCCCCCGACCATCCGCTTAAGAAAAATCGGCTCGCGGCTGAATGTAATTGGGGACCCTTGCCCTATGTACTGCATGTCTGCACCCCAAATGGCACCCTATTCCCTATTCAGTGCAGTACATTTGACCAGAGCCCAGTAGTGCACTGAATAGGGAATAGGGTGCTATTTGCAACCATGCAGTACATAGGGCAAGGGTCCCCAATTACATTCAGCAGTGAGCCGATTTTTCTTAAGTGGATGGTCGGCGGCCCTGAACATAGTTCTAAATAATTTGTACACTGCAAATTGACCGCAAGAATCCCAAACAGATATAGCACTTAACAAAATCAGAATATTTTCAAACCTTGATTACAATAGGATACAATCACATATGCTTCTCTATTAAATAAATGGAATTACTTGGGAACAGATTTACTGTTGCTGCTACCGTCTCTTATGACCAAAAATTACTTCTGGATATCAGAAGAGTTATTACTCGCCTCGAACTGGAAGAAGCTTTTTCCTTTAACGAGTCTGACGCAAATGATACACTGCTTTCTCGGGAACAGCCCCAAATCCCCATCATTTACGTGAAGAAAAGACAGAGAAAAAAGGGGCTGAGGTCGGACTGCCTTCTGCAATCATTGCAAAATAAAGATTATCCTACCAACGGGACATTAAAAACTGTAATATCTTATGTTTCACCGAGTCGTGGCTGAATGACGACACGGATAATATAAAGCTGGCGGGATTTTCCATGCACCGGCAAAACAGAGAAGCTTCGTCTGGTAAGACGAGGGGTGGGGGTGTTTGTCTTTTTGTCAATAACAGCTGGTGCGCGATGTCTAATATTAAAGAAGTCTCGAGGATTTGCTCGCCTGAGGTAGAGTACCTTATGATAAGCTATAGACCACACTATCTAACAAAGAGAGTTCTCGTCTATATTATTCATAACCGTCTATATACCACCACAAACCGATGCTGACACTATGACCACACTCAACCAACTGTATAAGGCCATAAGCAAACAAGAAAATGCTCATCCAGAAGCGGCGCTCCTAGTGGCAGGAGACTTTAATGCAGCAAACAAATCCGTTTTACCTCATTTCTACCAGCATGTCACAAGTGCAACCAGAGGAAAAAAAATTCTAGACCACCTTTACTTCACACACAGAGATTCATACAAAGCTCTCCCCCGCCCTCCATTTGGCAAATCTGACCATAATTATATCCTCCTGATTCCTGCTTACAAGCAAAAACTAAAGCAGAAAGTACCAGTGAATCGCTCAATATGGAAGTGGTCAGATGACGCGGATGCTACGCTACAGGACTGTTTTGCTAACACAGACTGGAATATGTTCTGGGATTCATCCAATGGCATTGAGGTGTTTACCACCTCAGTCATCGACTTCATCAATAAGTGCATCGATGACATTGTCCCCACAGTGACCGTGCGTACATATCCCAACCAGAAGCCATGGATTACAGGCAACATCCGCATTGAGCTTAAGGCTAGAGCTGCCGCTTTTAAGGACTGGGACACTAATCCGGATGCTTATAAGAAATCCCGCTATGCCGTCAGATGAACCATCAAACAAGCAAAGTGTCAATACAGGATTAAGATTGAATCCTACTACACCGGCTCTGACGCTCATTGGATGTGGCAGTACTTGAAAACTATTACAGACTACAAAGGGAAACCCAGACGCAAGCTGCCCAGTGATGCGAGCCTACAAGATGAGCTAAAAGCCTTTTATGCTCGCTTCGAGGCAAGCAACACTGAAGCATGCATGAGAGCACCAGCTGTTCTGCACGACTGTGTGATAAAGCTCTTGGTAGTTGATGTGAGCAAGACCTTTAAACAGGTCAACATTCACAAAGCCGTGGGGCCAGACGGGTTTCCAGGACGTATACTCAAAGCATGCCCGGATCAACTGGCAAGTGTCGTCACTGACATTTTCAACCTCTCACTGACCGAGTCTGTAATACATGTTTCAAGCAGACCACCATAGTCCCTGTGCCAAAGGAAGCGAAGGTAACCTGCCTAAATGATTACTGCCCCGTAGCAGTCACGTCGGTAGCCATTAAGTGCTTTGAAAGGCTGGTCATGGCTCACATGAACAGCATCCTCCCCGATAACCTAGACCCACTCCAATTCACATACCGCCCCAACAGATCCACAGATGACACAATCTCTATCACACTCCACACTGCCTTTTCCCACCTGGACAAAAGGAACACCTATGTGCGAATGCTGTTCATTGACTACAGCTCAGCGTTTAACACCATAGTGCCCACAAAGCTCATCACTAAGCTAAGAACCCTGGGACTAAACACATCCCTCTGCATCTGGATCCTGTACTTCCTGACTGGCCGCCCCCTGGTGGTAAGGGTAGGCAACAACACATCTGCCACGCTGATCCTCAACACTGGGGCCCCTCAGGGGTGTGTACTTAGTTCCCTCCTGTACTCCCTGTTCACCAACAACTATGTGGCTAAACAAAACTCCAACACCATCGTTAAGTTTGCTGACGACACAACACCGACAACGATGAGACAGCCTATAGGGTCAGTGTGGTGCCAGGACAACAACCTCTGCCTCAATGTGAGCATAACAAAGGAGCTGATCATGGACTACAGGAAAAGGTGGGTCGAACAGACCCCCATTAACATCGACTGGGCTGTAGTGGTGTGGGTCGAGAGTTTAAAAGTTCCTTGGTGTCCACATCGCCAACAAACTATTATGGTCCAAACAAACCAAGACAGTCGTGAAGAGGGCACGACAACACCTTTTCCCCCTCAGGAGACTGAAAAGATTTGGCATGGGTCCTCAGATCCTCAAAAAGTCTACAGCTGCACCATCAAGAGCATCCTGAACGGTTGCATCACCGCCTGGTATGGCAACTGCTCGGCATCTGGCCGTAAGGCGCTACAGAGGGTAGTGCGTACGGCCCAGTACATCACTTCCTGCCATCCAGGACCTGTATACTAGCCGGTGTCAGAGGAAAGCCCTAAAAATTGTCAGACTCCAGTCACCCAAGTCATAGACTGTTCTCTCTGATACCGCATGGCAAGCGGTACCGTAGCACCAAGTATAGGACCAAAAGGCTCCTTAACAGCTTCTACCCCCAAGCCATAAGACTGCTGAACAATTAATCAAATGGCCACCGGACTATTTACATTGACTCCCCCCACATTTGTTTTGTACACTGCTGCTACTGTCTGTTTATTATCTAAGCATAGTCACTTCACCCCTACCTCCATGTACAAATTACCTTGACTAACCTGTAGCCCCGCACATTGACTCGGTACCGGTACCTCATTATTGTTATTTTAGTGTTATCAATTATAATTTTTTACTTTAGTTTATTTGGTAAACATTTTCTTAACTCTTTCTTGAACTGCACTGTTGGTTAAGGGCTTGTAAGTAAGCATTTTACGGTAAGGTCTACACTGTTGTATTCAGCGCATGTGACAAATAAAGTTTGATTTGATTTGGTTAGAATCCAGGCTGTATCACATCCGTCTGTGATTGGGAGTCCCATAGGGTGGCGTACAATTGGCCCAGCGTCGCCTGGGTTTGGCCGGGGTTGGCCGTTATTGTGAATAAGAATTTGTTCTTAACTGACTTGCCTAGTTAAATAAAGGTTCAATTTAAAAAAACTATACAAAAATTGGGAGGTGTTGGACACTGTACAGATTTGTGCTAATACAGTTAAGGTCACTGGTTTAATTTCCTCTCTCTCCTGATCCCAGTATCACAGCCACAGCTGCCAGTATTGGTGCAGCTGGAATTCCGCAGGCAGGACTGGTCACCATGGTGATCGTGCTAACCTCAGTGGGCCTGCCCACTGATGACATCACACTCATCATTGCTGTGGATTGGGCGTTGTAAGTACACAACGCTTCTGTTTGATCTTCACCCCCAGTTAAAATTTATGTCAAGACATAATAAAGTTAAGCCTAAGCAAAGTTTGCCGTATTTTACATAGTCAATCAAAAAGTAGTCTTATAGGATCCTGTTATTAAAAATAACATTGTACTGAGATATTACGACAAGTTGATTTTAAAATATATAACAAAGTGATCTCAATATGTCACAAAAACTGTGATACTGTAATGTGTTACTAGTGCTCTCACAACACTACTAGACTGTAGCTTCAGTGTGTGTGCAGTGCACCAACAGAGCCTCCCACCACCACCAAGACAGCTGAATCTCCATTTTGTGTTCCAGAGACCGTTTCAGGACCATGGTCAACGTGATGGGAGACGCTTTGGCCACGGGGATCATGGCTCACATCTGTAGAAAAGATTTTGTCAAGGAGGGAGAGCAGGTGAGAGAAACTCTGTTACTCTATATGCATTGCACCGTGCTCCACACTCTCATGCTCCGAGTGCATTCTCCGAGGAAGTTCTCTTGAGTACGTTCTTGTGAGGACGAGAGTGTGGAGAACGCATAAAACATGACATTTTAGAAGCACTTGCACTCTCCCTACTGTATTACCTCAAGCTGCACCTCCCCATTCACTGAACCAAAGAAGATATACACAACTCAAACATTTTACTTCAAAACTATCAGCTAGCTATCTACAGAGCACTGGGAAAGTATTCAGACCCTTTGACTTTTTCCACATTTTGTTACGTTACAGCCTTATTTTAAAATCCTCATCAATCTACACACAATACCCCAAAATGACAAAGTGAAAACAGGTTTTTAGAAATTCTTGCAAATTTATTACAAATAATAAACAGGAATAGCTTATTTACGTAAGTATTCAGACCCTTTGCTATGATACTCTAAATTGAGCTCATGTGCTTCCTGTTTCCATTGATCATCCTTGAGATGTTTCTACAACTTGATTGGAGTCCACCTGTGGTAAATTAAATTGATTGGACCTGGCGCCATCCCTACGGTGAAACATGGTGGAGGCAGCATCATGCTGTGGGGATGTTTTTCAGTGGCAGGGACTGGGAGACCAGTCAGGATCGAGGGAAAGATGAACAAAGAAAAGTACAGAGAGATCCTTGATGAAAACATGCTCCAGAGTGCTCTGGACCTCAGACTGGGGCGAAGGTTCACTTTCCAACAGGACAACGACCCTTAGCACACAGCCAAGACAACGCACGGAGTGGCCTTTGGGACAAGTCTCTGAATGTCCTTGAGTGGCCCAGTCAGAGCCCGGACTTAAACCTAATCTAATATCTCTGGAGAGACCTGAAAACAGCAGCACTCCCCATCAAACCTGACAGAGCTTGAGGGGATCTGCATTGAAGAATGGGAGAAACTCAAATACAGGTGTGCCAAGCTTATAGCGTCCTACCTAAGAAGAGTCGAGGCTGTAATCGACACAAAAGGCGCTTCAACAAAGTACTGAGTAAAGAGTCTGAATACTTGTTTAAATGAAATAAAAAAATATATACAATAGCAACAAAAAAAATGTAAACCTGTTTTTGTCATTATGGGTATTTTGTGTAGATTGATGAGGAAAAAAACAATTTATTCAATTTTAGAATAAGGCTGTAACGTAAAAAAATGTGGAAAAAGTCAAGGGGTCTGAATACTTTCCGAGTGCACTGTATATGTGAATCGTAATAAAACTTACCAGATAATTTAACAGCCCAAAATTACCTAAAACTAAAGTTATGCAAGGTAGGTCTCAATTCTTTGTGGGTAGCTAGCTAACAATTATTTGTGGCTATCTGGCTAGCTAACAGTAGTAGCTAGCCAGTTATCCCAATTTACTTATTACTGGCTTGCGGTCTACGGTACATAGGCAAGTAAACATGCCAAAATTAACACGGCATGTATTGATTAACATATCAAGATTAAATATTGTAGTCAGGCAACATGTGAATAGAAAACACTTAATTCTGAAGTCAGAGTGCATATTCTCTTGTTTCAGCTCAAATAATGTCCGCCATTGATTTCAAGTATTTTTCATATTTTTTTATGTGGAGGGCGTCATATTTCTTTGCATACTTTCTGTTGAAGCTTGCAGCGATGCAAGCTTCAAAATATGTACAAACGGAGTGCGCTTTCGAGAAGTGCCCTCCATGCTCCGTTTCACATACTTTGATTTGGCCTACGACCCTCGCGTGCTCCAATTTGCGTGCTCTGAGCACAGTAATATGCATAGGAGAAACACATGCTAGCACAATTCCGGACACACAAGGATCAAGGTTATAAACTTTCCATTCGAGGAAGTTTCATTTCCATTTTCCAATAAACAAGGGCTCTATTCAATCAGATCCACTTTAGCCGACATCCGCATAGCGGCGTCGGAGGTGGAACGATAATGACTGGGTATTGTAACTCCAGTTATGAGTAGAGCTCAGCCCCATAGGGAGCTTTATTCCTACTGGCCTCGCCTGAGAAAATAATTATGCACACACCATCAGCCAATGAGAGTACAGGTGTCCCTATATGTTGAGGTTCCCCCAAAATGATTTGCAGCGAGACTTCTGAAGTTGGACAGGGCTAGAAAGCCTATAGGGCTCCGCTCTACTCATATACAGTAGCTCTGCATGGGTAAAATCAGAGGGGAAGCCAAACCAGAAGAAAAAAAGACGGATTACCAGGACGTGTACTTAGAGCATGCGCTGACCAACTGGCAAGTGTCTTCACTGACATTTTCAGCCTCTCCCTGACCGAGTCTGTAATACTGTACCCACGTGTTTCCCAGAAACCCTAGACCCACTCTAATTTGTATACCGCCCTAACAGATCCACAGATGATGCAATCTCTACTACACTCCACAGTCAGCTCAGTGTTCAACACCATAGTGCCCTCAAAGCTCATCACTAAGCTAAGAACCCTGGGACTAACCACCCCATTGATATTGACAGGGCTGTAGTGTAGTGGATCGAGAGCTTCAATTTCCTTGGAGTCCATGTCACTAACAAACTATTATGGTCCAAACACACCAAGATAGTCGTGAAGAGGGCACGACAATGCCTATTCCCCCTCAGGACACTGAAAAGATTTGGCATGGGTCCTTAGATCCTCTAAAAGTTATACAGCTTCACCGTTGAGAGCATCCTGACTGGTTGTATCACCACTCGATATGGCAACTGCTCGGCATCCAACCGCAAGACCCTACAGAGGGTAATGCGTATGGCCCAGTACATCATTGGGGCCAAGCTTTTTGCCACCCAGAACCTCTATACCAGGTGGTGTCAGAGGAAGGCCCTAAAAACTCAACGAAGAAATAGACTGTTTTCTCTACTGCCGCACAGCAAGCGGTACTGGAGAGCCAAGTCTAGGTCCAAAAGGCTCCTTAACAGCTTCTACCCCCAGCCATAAGACTGCTAATCAGTTAATCAAATTGCTACCCAGAGTATTTGCATTGACCCCCTTTTTCATGCTGCTACTACTCGCTGTTTATTATCTATGCATAGTTACTTTACTTCTACCTACAGTACCAGTCAAAGTTTAGACACACCTACTCTTTCAAGGGGTTTTCTTTATTTTTACTATTTTCTACATTGTAGAATAATAGTGAAGAGATCAATACTATGAAATAACGTAGTAACCAAAAAAAGTGTTAAACAAATCAAAACATATTTTATATTCTTCAAAGTAGCCACCCTTTGCCTTGATGACAGCTTTGCACACTCTTGGAATTATCTCAACCAGCTTCATGAGGTATTCACCTGGAATGCATTGCAATGAACAGGTGTGCCTCATTAAATGTTAATTTGTGGAATTTCTTTCCTTCTTAATACATTTGAGCAAATCAGTTGTGTTGTGAAAAGGTAGGGGTGGTAAACAGAAGATCGCTGTCATCAAGACAAAGGGTGGCTACTTTGAAGAATCTTAAATATGAAATATGTTTTGATTTGTTTGACAATTTTTGTTTTTGCAATCAGACTGTATTTATTAGGGAATTACCCTCTTACTCAAATATTTAATCTTCTCAATTATATTTTCACTCCATCTCCCTCAACTAAACCTGATTAGTTTCCTAATTTCTCTGGACACAATACAAATATTAGATCAGGTACAGTAGTCACTGCCAGAGCTATTTGTTTTGCACAGGGAATTATCATTTTGGCTATGCAGACATGTTGTTATGAGATAAAAGAACATTAAAACAAAGTTTCAATTGCAGCTTACAATATATCCAAGTGTGTTGGCCGTTTAAAATGTGTTTTTTTTGTACCTCCCATTGCGTCCTGACATTTCAACCAGCAGTGGACCTATCCATTTCTTTGCTTTAGCACAAATCCATGGATTGGTTCCTCCTTCTACCTCCCGTTGTCTTCTACCCCCTTCAGGTACCTTTGATCTGCGAGACCAAGCCCATGATCAGCATCCAGCAGATGGCGTACCAGAAGAATGGTGTGTACCAGCCCCCTCCCTGCGGACCGGAGGGCCCGGACGTGGCTCGTCTGTTGCAGCTGGAGGAGGGGGTACGGCCGGAGCAGAGGAAGAGGAACCCCCTCGCTGCCCAACACAAGAGGGAGCACAAGGACAAGGACCACTGCTCCATCGACATGAATGGCCTGGAGACCAACGTATAGACATAGTTATCATTGAGCTGCATCCTGATTCGTCACACTTCTCCCAAAGAGGGCATTTGCACACTCCCCGTTGTGGATCTAATAATGGTGGATCTAACAACTCCCTCCAGCCAATTCTTAGCCGACACCAATCCTACGCTTTTAAATCCATGATGAGAAGTGGGAAAATGCATACTTTGGAAAAAGTGTGGAGTAACTGAATGGAGCCAATATCATAGCTACAGGGGAGAGAGGGAGAGAGGAAGGACTGACTAACTGCACCGGGACGACCAACCCGACCCTTGCTGGCACATTATGGCCCACTGTGGGCCCACTGTGGATGCAGTTCAGAGGATGTGTAAAGAAAATACGATTTTCTACATTACGTATATTACGACCCACTATGATTGTGTATATTTTTGTGTATATATTTACAAGACTTATTATACTATGCACCAGCAGCAGAGTGATATGGTGGGAGACTTTCTATACTTTGAGACATTCTATATTGATGAGACTTTCTATAAGAAGTGCAAACATTCTATTTATTGAGGAGACATTCTCTATGATGAGGAGACATTTCATACAATGAGAAGACATTTTACACAGTTTATTAGGTACACCACCACGTTCAATGGTTCGCTCCTACAGCCAGTAAATCATGTGGCCATGGCTTGCTATATAAAGCAGGCAGACAGGCATCGAGGCATTCAGTTACTGTGACCTAAGCGACTGAGCGTAGTATGATTGTCGGTGCCAGGCACACCGGCTCCAGTATCTCAGAAATGGACAAACTCCTGGGCTTTTCACGCACAACAGTGTCTAGGGTTTACCGAGAATGGTGCAACAAACAAAAAACATCCAGTCAATGGCAGGCAGTCCAATGGACAAAAACATCTTGTTGATGAGAGGTCGAAGGAGAATGGCAAGAATCGTGCAAGCTAACAGGCGGGCCACCAACAGGCAAATAACGGCGCAGTGCAACAGTGGTGTGCAGAACAGCATCTTGTGAACGCACAACTCGTCAGTCCTTGCCACAGGTGGGCTGTTGCAGTAGACGAACACACCGGGTTCCACTCATATCAGCTAAAAACAAGAAGAGTCTCCAGTGGGCATGCCATCACCAACACTGGACAATTGAGGAGTGGAAAAACAGTGTCTGGTCCGATGAATCCCGGTTCCTGTTGAGTCATGCTGATGGCCTAAGTCAGGATTTGGCTTATGCAATCATGAGTCCAAATCAAATCAAATCACATTTTATTGGTCACATACACGTGTTTAGCAGATGTTATTGCGGTTGTAGCGAAATGCTTGTGCTTCTAGATCCGACAGTGCAGTAACATCTAACAAGTAATATCTAACAATTACACAACACATATCCAATGCACACAAATCTAGTAAAGGAATTAAGAATATAAAAATGTATGGACAAGCAATGTCCATGGCCCCATCCTGCCTGGTGTCAATTGTGCAAGCTGGTGGCGGTGGTATAATAGTGTGGGGAATGTTTTCCCCACACACGTTAAGTCCCTTCATACCAATTGACCAACATTTCCATGCCCCGAAGAATTCAGGCTGTTCTGGAGGCAAAGGTGGGTCTGACCCGGTCCTAGATGGGTGTAGGGGTAATGAAGAACTGTGGGAAACTTCAGAGAGGGCTTGGTGATCTGTGGACCTGTGGATGATGACAGGACATCTAAGCTTGAGCTTTGGCCTTCCATCTTCACCTTAGTTAATCAACGCCCCCCTCACAGTGGATGTGTGAGTCTGTCCGTCTGTCGAGCTGAGAGGTGAATGTGACGAACACTCTCCTTACAATGCTTGTGGACTATGGACAAAGAGGAAGTGTACATTTACTTTTTTTTAAAGATATTATAAACTAAATGTTGCCTCTAAACCCCCCACATGGGATTACGGATATTTCAGGCTAATTGGTTTCGGCTTATATACTAAGCAGGTTACTCTCACAATCATTGGAGGTTATTTGTAAAACTTTACAGCTAAGGTAAAATCTAGAATCTGTTTTTTAATCTCCACATCTGAAACAAAAGGGATACATAGGCTATCTAAACGTTTTATATCACTGAGAGACTGGTCGGTACATTTACACTGGCTGTTAAGTTTTCTGAAGACCACTTTTATTGATATCTAGAATGGCTTTTCAAGACATTCGTGTTCACATTCAACAGATCTACAGAACTCAAATGCACTCTACTCTGCTCTTCCTCAGCAAACGGACCCATATTGCATCTCTCTCACTGATTTCAACCTTTTGATACCTTTTCTCCTTAAAATGTCCTTCCCATTATCTTCTTTGCCTTTTTATCCCCTTAAACAAGGCAGTACACAACCGCCTCATATATGGTGACTGGCAAGATGGAAACAGTTGCTGTGTACCAAACAGCATTCTATTCTCTATACAGCGTACTATATACGGTAGGGAATAAGATGCCGTTTGGGGGACACACAATGACAGGGACAGGTATGTGTAAGAGCCATACTGCTCTGGGAGGTGTTAACCGTTGTTGAAACATTTCTAGAGTGTCAAGTTCTTTGCACCCACCCTAGTCCCTCTTTGCCTTAAAGTACGAAGGAGAAGCATGTGGGGAGATAATACAGTATGGGTACACCACAAAACATATGGGGGTACACCTAATACATTCAAGGCAAGAGCAGCAAGCTGCAACAAAACAACCACAGGCCATACTCTGAACTTCGCTTCATCTGTACATATATTTATTTTAAAAGTGAAAAATAATTTGCAGTTTGTATAAACATACAGTATCACTCAACTTGTTATGAAATGAACAATTATTAAATTGTTTCATCTAGTCCAATTGCACTAGATGTTTTTCTGTATAAAATAAGGGAAAAAATGAAAATATATTGTAAGGAAACACTAATACAAATTTTATTGAACTGTGGTGTGTATTATGTTTTGATTGTCTGACGAGTTGGTTTTCTTATTTGAAACCTGCCTTTTTGGATAGCTAGTTGGATTTTTGGAGTTTCATTTTCTTGGCGTCACAAAAAAACATATTTGGCACCTTCTGGGGAACAAAAAGACAGGAAATGTAAAGGGTTCAAAGTAGACCCAGAACACAAAAGCGACACAGGAAACTTGCAAAACACTTTAAATGCTCCTCCAATGGATACACTCTCAGATCTCTCAAAGACTTCGGGCTAGAGTCTATCAGATCTGTGCTAGCCCGCCACCCGCACAGTGGTTGTTTTGGCGGTGACTCGGCATTTTATCGAAAGGGGACATTTCCATTGGCTGCATGGTGTCGTATTAAGAGAAATCCCATGCAGCCTTGTTTACAAGTTCGAGCACTGGAATATGAGATGTAATCTACACCTCAATTAGGCTGATAGAAATATTCAGAATTTTGTTTCATGATTTTCCTTTTGAGTGTCATTATTTCTATATAGCCAGAGCTTTCTCATTCTGAACTTCTAACACGAGTGGGACAGGTGTGACAATGACCACATGAGCAGCTGCTCACCGATTTGACGCAGTTACACCTGTGGGCTATCGCTCGTTACCGCTTGATCGGATTGAATCTAGGCCATAGTTACAATAATCTATAGCAACCATTTGATGTACAGCACATGGCCCACAGCCTCAAAGAGAGATATGATAAGCTCCTGTGTGACATGGTTTTCAATAGTCAAACTTGAGAAAAAGTAAAGATACTTTAGTAGAAAAATGACTCCAAGTATAAGTCACCCAGTAAATTCCAATTGGAGTAAAATAATTTGGTTTAAAAATACTTAAAAAGTGTCAAAAGTAAATGTAATTCCTAAAATATACCTAAGTATCAAAAGCAAATGTAATTGCTAAAATATTCCTAAGTATTAAAAGTAAAAGTATAAATCAATTCAAATTCCTTATAATTTACGAATAGCCAGGAGCCCGCTCCAACACGGACATAATTTACAAACAAAGCATGTGTTCAGTGAGTCCGCCAGATAAAAAGTAGTAGGGATAACCAGTGATTTTCTATTGATGCAGTGCCTTCGGAAAGTATTCAGACCCCCTTGACTTTTTCCACATTGTTACGTTACAGCTGTATTCTTAAATTGATTAAGTCGTTTATTTCCACCTCAATCAACACACAATACCCCATAATGACAAAGCAAAAACAGGTTTTTAGACATTTTTGCTAATTTGAAAAAATATAAAACTGAAATATGACAAAAGCAATCAGACCATTAACTGAGTACTTTGTTGAAGCACCTTTGGCAACGATTACAGCCTCGAGTCTTCTTGGGTATGACACTACAAGCTTGGCACACCTCTATTTGGGGAGTTCCTCCCATTCTTCTCTGCAGATCCTCTCAAGTTCTGTCAGGTTGGATGGGAGTGTTGCTGCACAGCTATTTTCAGGTCTCTCCAGAGATGTTCGATTGGGTTCAAGTCTGGGTTCTGGCTGGGCCACTCAGGGACATTCAGAGACTTGTCCCGAAGTCACTCCTGCGTAGTCTTTGCTGTGTGCTTAGGATAGTTTTCCTGTGGGAAGGTGAACCTTCACCCCAGTCTGAGGACCTGAGCACTATGGAGCAGGTTTTCATCAAGGATCTCTCTGTATTTTGTTCTCTTCATATTTGCCTCGATCCTGACTAGTCTCCCAGTCCCTGCCGCTGAAAAACATCCCCACAGCATGATGCTGCCACCACCATGTTTCACCGTAGGGATGGTGCCCGGGTTTCCTCCAGATGTGACGCTTGGCATTCATGCCACATAGTTCAATCTTGGTTTCATCAGACCAGAGAATCTTGTTTCTCATGGTCTGAGAGTCTTTAGGTGCCCTTTGGCAAACTCCAAGCATGTGCCTTTTACTGAGGAGTGGCTTCCGTCTGGTCACTCTACCATAAAGGCCTGATTGTTAGAATGCTTTAGAGATGGTTGTCCTTCTGCAAGGTTCTCCCATCTCCACCGAGGAACTCTAGAGCTCTGTCAGATTGACCAACGAGTTCTTGGTCACCTACTTGACCAAGTCCCTTTGCCTCTGATTGCTCAGTTCTGGTACCCTTCTCCAGATCTGTACCTCGACACAATGCTGTCTCGGAGCTCTACGGACAATTCCTTCAACCTCATGGCTTAGTTTTTGCTCTAACATGCACTGTCAACCTTATATAGATAGGTGTGTGCCTTTCCAAATCATGTCCAATCAATTGAATTTACCACAGGTGGACTCCAATCTCAAGGATTATCAACGGAAACATGATGGACCTGAGCTCAATTTTGAATCGCATAGCAAAGGGTCTGAATACTTAAGGTATTTCTGTTTTTAAAGTTTTATAAATTTGCTAAAATTTGAAAAAAATTGTTTTTGCTTTCTCCTTATGGGGTATTGTGTGTAGATTGCTGAGCTTTTAAAAAATGTATTTAATCCATTTTAGAATAAGTCTGTAATGTAACAAAACATGTAAAATGTCAAGGGGTCTGAATAATTTCCGAAGGCACTGTAAGCGTGTGAATTAACCCATTTTAATTTCCTGCTAAGCTTTCAATGTAACGAGTACTTTTGGGTGTCAGGGAAAACGTATGGAGTAAAAAGTACATAATTTTGTTTAGGAATGTAATGAAGTAAAAGTTGTCAAAATTATAAAGAGTAAAGTACAGATACCCCAAAAAACGTACTTTCAAGTATTTTCACTGAAGTACTTTACATCACTGGTGCACTATAGAGAATAGGGGGCCATTTGAGATGCAGCCCAAACCCACACGAGAGTCCTCAGGAGTATTTAAGGGATTCCCTTAGTCTTAACATCAGCCTGCCCTGCTCCCAGATCACATCCCACTAGTTGCCCTTATCTTTTATACGTTAATGTTCAGGAGCCATAAGTCTGGTGGCCCGGGACTGGGAGGATGGACTAAACAGTGACTAAGCCCGGCCAAACGGCCACAGCAGCTGCTAAATGCCACCAGTGCCACCAAGGAGGGGTGTAGGAAAAGATTAAGACCCCAGGTTGTATCTGGCATAAGGTGCAGACCAGTGGGGATGGGAGCCAACAGGGACAGGTCTGGATCAGCTTAAAATGTCAATGTAATTAAAACGTAAAAATCCACAAGAAAAAAAGAAAAAAAAGTAGGGCATCATGAGATGAATGTACAAAAAGACAATTACAAAAGCATCTGAAGGCATCTAGAATTTGTTATAATTTGGATCATCTGGAAACATTGCTTTTTGTTTTGTTCTGTTTGTTTAGTTTTCCCAAAAAGCCTCAAAGGCTTAGGCTGGGATTCAATAAATTACAGATAGTGGGTTTCCAGAAACCCAGGAGAAACATTTTATTTTTCGGAGAAAAATATGACAAAACATTTATTTTTTTACCTCTAATTAGGTTGGTAACCAGTTTATAATAGCAATAAGGCACCTCTGGGGTTTGTGATATATAGCCAATATACCACGGCTAAGGGCCGTGTCAAGGCACTCCGCGTTGCGTCGTGCTAAAGTATACAACAGATGCACAAAGAAACCTTGATATAAATCCTCTTAAGGATCAGACCCTTTTTTTCAATTTTCGCCAAAAATTATTTTCAATTTTCGCCAAATCTAACTGCCTGTAGCTCAGGACCTAAAGCAAGGATATGCATATTCTTCATACCATTTGAAAATAAACACTTTTTTGTTTGTGGAAATGTGAAATTAATGTAGGAGAATATAACACAACAGATCTAGTAAAAGATAACAAACAAAAAAAACATGCATTTTCCAAAAATGTTTTAGTACATCTTTGAAATGCAAGAAAAAGGCCATAATATAATATTGCAGTTTAGATGCAATAAAGATTTTGGCCACTAGATGACAGCAGTGTGTGTGCAGCGTTCCAGATTGATCCAGTAAAGCATGGCAATACTGCACAGTATTTTGTATGTCTGCCCAAAAGTTCCAAAGAGTGAGTATAAAGAGATGAGAGGGGTCAGAGAGTGGTGAGAAGAGAGAAGGTGCATAAATGTAGTTAGAATCTTGAGACAGGTTGATTTCTCAACGAATTTTCAAGTACATAATCTATTTCAAAGATTGAGACAGAGACACAGAGAACGAGACAGAGACAGAGAGACAGAGAGACAGAGAGACAGAGACAGGCGGAGACAGATAGACAAAGAGAGAGACACAGAGACACAGAAAGGCAGAGAAACACAGGAAAGCATCAAGAGTGAGTATAAAGAGATGAGAAGAGGTGAGAGAGGGGTCAGAGAGAGGTGAGAAGAGAGAAGGTGCATAAATGTAACATATGTCAGGAGTTCCAGAGCTGAGAGCCTATCAGCCAATCACAGCTTGGCTTTGGCTGGTGTCATTTGCAGACTCTGGAGCTTCATGGCCATGCCCATGTTCACCGTGATCTTCAGCTTGCCCTGGAAGAACGCCTGCAGTTTTAATTTTTAGAAGAGACTGGAGGTCAGATCTACTTTTAGTATTTCAAAGGTGGGAAAGTGGCTGTGACAGGAGCTGTGGCTGTGTCCAAAATGGCAACATATTCCCTATATAGTGTACACTGCTCAGGCTCAGAGGTTTAAAGGGTTCAGGTTACCCAGTCGCAGGATTAATACGGTACCTTGAAAACTGGGACACCAGAGAAAGGACAGAGAGGAGAGGGATGGGGAGAGGAGAAGGAGGGAGGGAGGTGGGAGTGAGAAAGAGGAGAGGAGAGGGAGAAGGTGGGGAAGAGGTTCAGATAAAAACCCAGCACTGCAGAAAAGGTGATACAGGATTAATGGTCCAGTCCTAAATCCACCCTTTTAAACAACCATTCAATTACATGGTTCATCCCAGAGAAATTGAGTGAGTGTACGTTTGTGTGCGTGTGTGTATTGTTTTTTAAAAGTTTTTCCAACCCCTTCTATTCTGTTTACTTCTGGGGGGGGCGGGGGGGGGGCATCGAGGGGACAACAGAACTCACGAAAAACAAAGTGTTGCTGTCAAGTGTTGTTGAGAGGACAAGTTAAATCAAATAACTAAATTCCACTGGGCCCCCAGGCATGGGTGGGTGGGGTAGTATCCCCTAGTTCTGGCCTGGGTACAAAGGTTAGACTGAAAAACACCCACTTTATCTGCCCAGAAACGTCCACCATCACTAATCACATTCTTCCCCTGTTGAATTTCTACCCGCTTCATATTGTTGTTTTTGTATCAATGGTGAAAAGTTGGATTGGAAAACACCCACCTGCTGTAAACTTCTGTGTTATACATTTGATTTCCCCACTGTTTAATTTCCCTTCCTCTCTCGACTCCACAATGTCAGACAATAAAACCTGGGAATTAGTTTTGTCCACCAGCCAGTCTGATGAGGAGGTTAGTTCAATAGGAGCAGGAGACGGGTCATGGGCTGCATAGACATCGCCTCTCTGAAGACTTCATAAGTATTTCAATAATTTTGAGACCAAACCTGGCCTGTTATTCTACTCTCTCTGGTACCTGGTGCCACTTGACCTCCGATATTTAAACACTTTCTGTCTTTGTCAGATGAAGACGGGTGATTGCCAAGTGCTTGAGGACACTCACACTGTTTTCTGTCGTTTGTTGAGTTTGTGTGTAATGTACATAGGTGGAAGAAGTACCAATTGTCATACTTGAGTAAAAGTACAGATACCTTCATAGAAAATGACTAAAGTAAAAGTCACCCAGTAAAATACTAGTGGAGTAATTTTTTGACAGTATTTGGTTTGAATTTTTTTTCAATTTTCGCCTAAATGACATACCCAAATCTAACTGCCTGTGCAGGCCCTGAAGCAAGGATATGCATTCTATTGGTACCATTTGAAAGGAAACACTTTGAAGTTTGTGGAAAGGTGAATTGAATGTAGGAGAATATAACACAACAGATCTGGTAGAAGAAAATACAAAGAAAAAAACAACCAGCCTTTTTCTACCACCATCTTTGAAATGCAAGAGAAAGGTCATAGTAATAGCCATCAATCTGGTTGTAATTCCGATAGTGTTCACAAGATAGAAGCAGTGTATGTGCAAAGTTTCAGATGGATCACTTGAAAAATGAGTGAACAGCAAGACTGTGTGTCAAGTCCCCAGGTACATTTGAGCAAATCGTGAATGAGACATTCGCATTCATATTCCATTTTTCTGCAAGAATATCGTCATATCTGTATACTTGGACTTTGATTTAGCTTTTCCAAGTATTAGTAGCCCTATTATAAGTTCAACATTTGCAAAACAACCAGTTTTCATAACTTCATAACTCTGAATATTCTTGTACGTTGTGTCCAAAAGGAAAAGGCATGCTGTTGCAAAAGATTAGCACCTACATTTTTGCAACGGAGACGGGGTTCCCGGATACTCCCATAAAGCGCAGCTCATTGACTATCTAGCTAGCTTTGTTTGACCCCGATTGGTGCTTATTTAACAAAGATGCAGTCCCTCAAGTGATGGCCGCCTGCGTCATCGGGGTGCCATAAGCTTTCAGCCGATATAAGACACTTCTATGTACTGCCATTTGTTGTTACTCTAAAATCTGCGATCTTGATATAACGCACTGCATGATTTACAACTGTCCCATTGATGGAACGCCGAAAATGTAACAAGTACTTTTGGGTGTCAGCGAAAATGTATGGAGTAAAAAGTAAAAAAGAACATCATGTTCTTTTGGAAAGTAGGAAAGTAAAAGTTGTCAAAAATATAAATAGTAAAGTTAAGTACAGATACAAAAAAAACACTACTTAAGTAGTACTTTAAAGTGTTTTTACTTAAGTACTTTACACCGCTGTACATCGAGATCTGACCTCTATGTGAGGAATTCAGATGGTGAAAGGGCAAGACAAAATGTTTAAGTGCCTTAAACGGTAGTAGGCATCAGGCGCACTGGTTTGAGTGTGTCAAGAACTGAATCGCTGCTAGGTTTTTCACGCTCAAAAATGTCCTGTTTGTAACAAGAATGGTCTATCACCCAAAGGACATCCAGTCTACTTGACACAACTGTGAGAAGCATTGATGTCAACATGGACCAGCATCCCCGTGGAACGCTTTCGACACCTTGTAGAGTCCATGCCCTGACGAATTGAGGCTGTTCTGAGGGCAAAACGGGGTGCAACTCAATATTAGGATTGTGTTCCTAATGTTTTGTACATTCAGCATATATTTGGCCTTGTGTTTTAGTTATTTGTCCAGTGTCTGTTGGAAGCAGACTGTACCAAGTTCTCCTCTAGGATTGTTTTCCGTTTTCTTTTGTCCTAAAAAACTACTTAGTCCTTGCCGATGAAAAGCATACCCAGAACATGATGCAGACACCACCATGCTCGAAAATATGAAGAGTGGTAGTCAGTGATGTGTTGTGTTGGATTTGCCCCAAGCATAATGCTTTGTATTCAGGACAAAAAGTTCATTTCTTTGCAACATTTTGCAGGTTTAATTTAGTGCCTTATTGAAAACAGAATGCATGTTTTGCTCTCTGCCTTTTCACTCTTTCATTTATGTTAGTATTGTGGAGTAACTACAATGTTGCTGATCCATCCTCATCAATATCTCCTGTCACAGCCATTAAACTCTGCAACTGTTTCCTTCCTCTCCGGCAACTGAGTTAGGAAGGGCGCCTGTATCTTTGTACAGAGATGGGGTAGTCATTTAAAAATCATGATAAACACTATTATTGCCCACAGTGTCCATGCAACTTATGAAGCACATTTTTACTCCTGAACTTATTTTTAGGTTTGCCATAACAAAAGGGTTGAATACTTATTGACTCAAGACATTTCAACTTTTCATTTTTTTTATTAATTTGTAAACATTTCTAAAAACCAAGGAGCATTTGCTTCCCATTACATGACAACAATAAACAATGTACAGAGTAGGAAAGTTGGAACTGAAGTATTTGTAAGTCATTCTTCGAAATCCAAATAGTTGTCAGTACTTGAAATGAATGGAAATCTCCAGCTAGTGTAACGCTATGGGCATTCCCCATGTTAAAGAATCCTGTGGCGGGCTACCACAGAGTAAAAAAGGCTAAGTCATTAGGGGAACCCCTACAAATACACTGCTCAAAAAAATAAAGGGAACACTTAAACAACACAATGTAACTCCAAGTAAAAAATTACTTTCAAGATTCATAAAAGCTCATCTATGTAACCATCTGTCTCTCCAGTGGAACTTTATTTGGACTAAAGGTGAGTGAAGATTCTCAATATGAAAGATTGTGAAATGACTGACCATCATTGGACAGTCATGCAGCTACAGAGCCATAGGGATCCACTATACTGTATTTAAAGTATGTCTTGAAGTGGTCACATATAGGAGGCTGACGCACTGTATGCTCCCTTTAGCAAGAATGATTTGAATTAAGTCCAGGAATCCATTGAAGGACCTTTCATTCTCAAGTGTAACATAACATGTTTGTATACGCATATGTCATTTGCGTAGGTCATATGTATATGTATATACTGTACTCTATACCATCTACTGCATCTTGCCTATGCCGTTCTGTACCATCACTCATTCATATATCTTTATGTACATATTCTTTATCCCTTTACACTTGTGTGTATAAGGTAGTAATTGTGGAATTGTTAGATTAGATTACTTGTTGGTTATTACTGCATTGTCGGAACTAGAAGCACAAGCATTTCGCTACACTCACATTAACATCTGCTAACCATGTGTATGTGACAAATACAATTTGATTTGATATGTGCTATAAAAAGGTCAAGTAATACCTGTATACCTCTTGAGGACTGAACAAGAGGACAATAGTCTTGGGCTTTATATCAAATGGTATCCCCCTGGTCAAAAAGTAGTGCACTATAGAGATATTAGGGTGTCATTTGGGACGCACACTTATTCATTGTTGTTTTAAAAGACTCTCACCATCTGTGGATTCATCTTGCCTTTCATCTTCGTCTCCTATGGTGATAGCACAGTCCGCCTTTTTATTTGAATAAAAAAGGAGTTTCAATGATCGTGCCCTACAAAACCTTGAAATGACTACTGTACATGTGATATAGGCTGCGTTCCCTTTATAGTGTACTACTTTTGACAGGGCCCCATAGGGTGCCATTTGGGATGCAGATTTACAGTACACTTGAAGTCGGAAGTTTGCATACACCTTAGCCAAATACATTTAAACTCAGTTTTTCACAATTCCTGATATTTAATCCTAGTAAAAATTCCCTGTCTTAGGTCAGTTAGGATCACCACTTTATTTTAAGAATGTGAAATGTCAGAATAGTTGTAGAGAGAATGATTTATTTAAGCTTTAATTTCTTTCATCACATTCCTAGTGGGTCAGAAGTTTACATGCACTCAATTAGTATTTGGTAGCATTGCCTTTAAATTAGTTTAACTCAAATGCTTCGGGTAGCCATCCCACAATAAGTTGGGTGAATTTTGGCCTATTCCACCTGACAGAGCTGGTGTAAATGAGTCAGGTTTGTAGTTCTCCTTGCTCGCACACATTTTTTCAGTTCTGCCCACACATTTTCTATAGGATGGAGGTCAGGGCTTTGTGATGGCCACTCCAATACCTTGACTTTGTTGTCGTTAAACCATTTTGCCACAACTTTGGAAGAATGCTTGGGGTAATTGTCCATTTGGAAGACCAATTTGCGACCAATCTTTAACTTCCTGACTGATGTCTTGAGATGTTGCTTCAATATATCCACATCATTTTCCTCCCTCATGACGCCATCTATTTTGTGAAGTGCACCAGTCCCTCTTGCAGCAAAGCACCCCCACAACATGATGCTGCCACCCCCGTGCTTCACGATTGGGATGGGGTTTTTTGACTTGCAAGCGGCTCCATTTTTTCTTCAAACATAACGATGGTCATTATGGCCAAACAGTTCTAGATTTGTTTCATCAGAGCAGAGGACATTTCTCCAAAAAGTACGATCTTTGTCCCCATGTGCATTTGCAAACCGTAGTCTAGCTTTTTGAATGGGGGTTTTGGAGCAGTGGCTTCTTCCTTGCTGAACAGCCTTTCAGGTCATGTCGATATAGGACTCGTTTTACTGTGGATATAGATACTTTTGTACCTGTTTCCTCCAGCATCTGGGATTGATTTGCACTATTCGCACCAAAGTACGTTCATCTCTAGGAGACAGAACGAGTCTCCTTCCTGAGCGGTATGACGGCTGCGTGGTCCCATGGTGTTTATACTTGCGTACTATTGTTTGTACTGATGAACGTGGTTCCTTCAGGCGTTTGGAAATTGCTCCCAAGGATGAACCAGACTTGTGGAGGTCTACAATTTCTGAGGTCTTGGCTGAATTCTTTTGATTTTCCAATGATGTTAAACCAAGAGGCACTGAGTTTGAAGGTAGGCCTTGAAATACATCCACAGGTACACCTCTAATCGACTCAAATTATGTCAATTAGTCTATCAGAAGTTTCTAAAGGCATGACATAATTTTCTGTAATTTTCCAAGCTGTTTTGTATGTAAACTTTTGACCCACTGGAATTGTGATACAGTGAATTATAAGTGAAATAACCTGTCTGTAAACAATTGTTTGAAAAATTACTTGTGCCATGCACAAAGTAAATGTCCTGACTGACTTGCCAAAACTATAGTTTGTTAACAAGAAAAATGTGTGTAGTGGTTGAAAAACTAGTTTTAATGACTCCAACCTAAGTGTATGTAAACTTCCGACTTCAAAAGGAACATTCGACATACAGTTAGGATCTGGCTAAAAATACTTTAATCAGTTATAAAACCCATTGCCCTTTATGGTTGTGAGGACTGGGGACCCCAGTGAGCGGGCCGCTCACCAACCAAGAATTCACAAAACGGGACAAACACCAAATTGCATGCAGAATTCTGCCAAAATATCCTCAGTGTACAACGTAAAACGCCAAATAATGCATGCAGAGCAGAATTAGGCCGATACCCGCTAATTATCAAAATCCAGAAAAGAGACGTTAAATTCTACAACCACCTAAAAGGAAGCGATTCCCAAACCTTCCATAACAAAGCCATCACCTACAGAGAAATAAACCTGGAGAAGAACCCGCTAAGCAAGCTGGTTCTGGGGCTCTGTTCACAAACACAAACAGACCCACACAGAGCCCCAGGACAGCAGCATCTACAGTATCTACAGTAATCATAGATAAAAAATATAATTACTTGACATATTGGAAAGAAATTACAAAAAAATGAGCAAACTAGAATGATTAGGCCCTAAAGAGAGAGTACACAGTGGCAGAATACCTGACCGCTGTGACTGACCATAGCCTTGCTATTGAGAAAGGCTGCCAAAAACATCCTCTCTTCTCTTGAGAGCCAGGTCTATGTGCACACTGCCCACAAATGAGGCGGAAACTGAACTGCACTTCCTAACCTCCTGCCAAATATATGACCATATTAGAGACAAATATTTCCCTCAGATTAGACAGACCCACAAAGAATTCGAAAACAATTGGGTGAAATACCACAGTGTGCAATCACAGCAGCAAGATTTGTGACATGTTGCCACAAGAAAAGGTCAACCAGTGAAGAACAAACACCATTGTAAATACAACATACATATACACTGCTCAAAAAAATAAAGGGAACACTAAAATAACACATCCTAGATCTGAATGAATTAAATATTCTTATTAAATACTTTTTTCGCTACATAGTTGAATGTGCTGACAACAAAATCACACAAAAATTATCAATGTAAATCAAATGTATCAACCCATGAAGGTCTGGATTTGGAGTCACACTCAAAATTAAAGTGGAAAACCACACTACAGGCTGATCCAACTTTGATGTAATGTCATTAAAACAAGTCAAAATGAGGCTCAGTAGTGTGTGTGGCCTCCACGTGCCTGTATGACCTCCCTACAACGCCTGAGCATGCTCCTGATGAGGTGGCGGATGGTCTCCTGGGGGATCTCCTCCCAGACCTGGACTAAAGCATCCGCCAACTCCCGGACAGTCTGTGGTGCAACGTGACGTTGGTGGATGGAGCGAGACATGTTGTCCCAGATGTGCTCAATTGGATTCAGGTCTGGGGAACGGGCGGGCCAGTCCATAGCATCAATGCCTTCCTCTTGCAGGAACTGCTGACACACTCCAGCCACATGAGGTCTAGCATTGTCTTGCATTAGGAGGAACCCAGGGCCAACCGCACCAGCATATGGTCTCACAAGGGGTCTGAGGATCTCATCTTGGTACCTAATGGCAGTCAGGCTACCTCTGGCGAGCATATGGAGGGCTGTGCGGCCCCCCAAAGAAATGCCACCCCACACCATGACTGACCCACCGCCAAACCGGTCATTCTGGAGGATGTTGCAGGCAGCAGAACGTTCTCCATGGCGTCTCCAAACTCTGTCACGTCTGTCACATGTGCTCAGTGTGAACCTGCTTTCATCTGTGAAGAGCACAGGGCGCCAGTGGCGAATTTGCCAATCTTGGTGTTCTCTGGCAAATGGCAAACGTCCTGCACGGTGTTGGGCTGTAAGCACAACCTCCACCTGTGGACGTCGGGCCCTCATACCACCCTCATGGAGTCTGTTTCTGACCCTTTGAGCAGACACATGCACATTTGTGGCCTGCTGGAGGTCATTTTGCAGGGCTCTGGCAGTGCTCCTCCTGCACCTCCTTGCACAAAGGCAGAGGTAGTGGTCCTGCTGCTGGGTTGTTGCCCTCCTACGGCCTTCTCCACGTCTCCTGATGTACTGGCCTGTCTCCTGGTAGCACCTCCATGCTCTGGACACTACGCTGACAGACACAGCAAACCTTCTTGCCACAGCTCGCATTGATGTGCCATCCTGGAGGAGCTGCACTACCTGAGCCACTTGTGTGGGTTGTAGACTACGTCTCATGCTACCACTAGAGTGAAAGCACCGCCAGCATTCAAAAGTGACCAAAACATCAGCCAGGAAGCATAGGAACTGAGAAGTGGTCTGTGGTCACCACCTGCAGAACCACTCCTTTATTGGGGGTGTCTTGCTAATTGCCTATAATTTCCACCTTTTGTCTATTCCATTTGCACAACAGCATGTGAAATTTATTGTCAATCAGTGTTGCTTCCTAAGTGGACAGTTTGATTTTACAGAAGTGTGATTGACTTGGAGTTACATTGTGTTGTTTAAGTGTTCCCTTTATTTTTTTGAGCAGTGTATATATATTGTCCCTTTGGTACTTTAGCTATTTGCACATCATTACAACACTGTATATAGACATAATATGACATTTTGTGTAATGTTTAATGATGAGTGTAATGTTTAATGATAATTTCACTTTTGTTTATCTTCTACCGCCTCAGAAACCCGGATCCGGGAGCACCCCCCACCAGTAAAAAAGCTGAATAGCATAGCTAGCATAGCGTCACAAGTAAATAGTAGCATCTAAATATCATTCAATCACAAGTCCAAGATACCAGATGAAAGATCCACTTCTTGTGAATCCAGCAATCATTTCTGATTTGTAAAATGTTTTACAGGGAAGACACAATATGTAAATCTATTAGCTAACCACGTTAGCAAAAGACACCATTTTTCTTTGTCCACCATTTTTTCTCTCCACCAGTAGCTATCACCAATTCGGCCAAATAAAGATATTGATAGCCACTAACCAATAAAAAACCTCATCAGATGACAGTCTGATAACATATTTATTTTATAGGATAGGTTTTGTTAGAAAAATGTGCATATTTCAGGTAGAAATCATAGTTTACAATTGCACCCACCATCACAACTCGACTAGAATAAATACAGAGAGCAACGTGTATTACCTAATTACTAATCATAAAACATTTCTTAAAAATACACAGCAAACACTAATTGAAAGACACAGATCCTGTGAATCCAGACAATATTTCAGATTTTCTAAGTGTCTTACAGAGAAAACACAATAAATCGTTATATTAGCATACCACATGTGCAAACATTACCCCAGCATTGATTCACGGCAAAAAGAGCGATAGCATTATCACCACCAAAATGTATTAATTTTTTCACTAACCTTCTCAGAATTCTTCAGATGACACTCCTGTAACATCATATTACAACATACATATAGAGTTTGTTCGAAAATGTGCATATTTAGCCACCAAAATCGTGGTTATACAATGAGAAAAGTAGCCAAGCTGGGCTGAAGACAGCGTAGAGGTTAGCACTGGAGTAATACGATCACAATTTTTGGGTATAGTCAGGATTTTTTTTGCCGTGTTTAGCACTAACTGAGGTTTCTTTTATGATTTTTGCAATTCTTGATACACTATAGGTAAAAAGTTTTAGAAAACCTACTCATTCAAGTGTTTTTTATTCTTTTTACTCTTTTCTACATTGTAGAATAATAGTGAAGTCATCCAAACTATGAAATAACACACATGGAATCATGTAGCAACCAAAAAAAGTGTTAAACAAATCAAAATATCTTTTATTTTTGAGATTCTTAAAATGTGTCTTTTTGACAGATTTGCACACTTGGCATTCTCTCAACCAGCTTCATGAGGTAGTCACCTGCAATGCATTTGTCACAAATTATACTGATACGTATCAGTCTAGTGTTTTCTGTAATGACCTTAGTGATCACTGTTTTACAGCCTGTGTTCGTAATGGCTGCTCAGTGAAACGACCTGTCCTGATGTGCCATAGACGCTTGCTAAATAACTTTAATGAGCAAGCTTTCCTTCATAAACTGGCCTCTGTAAAATGGTATAGAATCATCTTGATCCCCTTTGTCAGAGACGCTTGGACCTTCTTTTTTATATATTTTCAGTGGTATTGTTAACAAACACGCTCCGATAAAGAAAATGAGAATTAAAAATGGGTACAGCCCCTGGTTTGACCGTGATCTTGCAGAGTTACTCCACCTCAAGAATTGAATTTGGCGAAAGGCTCGGCACACGCATACTCTGACTGACTGGCTATCGTTCAGGCAAATGAGAAATAAGTGCACCAAGCCTATCCGGAAGGCCACAGTTAGTTACTTTAAGGAGCAGTTCTCTCTCTGTGGGTCTAACCCCAAGAAGTTCTGGAAAACAGTTAAAGACCTGGAGAATAAACCCTCCTCCTCGCACCTACCCATGTCCCTTAATGTTGATGATGTGGTTGTTACTGACAAGAAGCACATGGCTGAGCTCTTTAATCACCACTTCATTAAGTCAGGATTCCTATTTGACTCAGCCATGCCTCCTTGCCCGTCCAACATTTCCTCATCTCCCACCCTTTCTAATGCGACTAGCCCTGATGATTCTCCCTCTTTTTCCCATGCCCCAATACAAAGTTTCTCCCTGCAGGCGGTCACTGAGTCTGAGATGATAATGGAGCTCCTTAAACTTGACCCAAAAAAACCATCTGGGTCAGACCCTTTCTTCTTTAAGGTTGCTGCCCCTATAATCGCCAAGCCTATCTCTGACCTTTTTAACCTGTCTCTCCTTTCTGGGGAGGTTCCCGTTGCTTGGAAGGCAGCCAAGGTTCGTCCTTTATTTAAAGGGGGAGATCAAGCTGATCCTAACTGCTATAGGCCTATTTCTATTTTGCCCTGTTTATCAAAAGTGTTGGAAAAACTTGGCAATGATCAACTGACTGGCTTTCTTTATGTCTATAGTATTCTCTCTAGTATGCATTCTGGTTTCTGCTCAGGTTATGGATGTGTCACTGCAACCGTATAGGTCCTCAATGATGTCACCATTGCCCTTGATTCTAAGCAATATTGCGCTGCTATTTTTATTGAATTGGCCTAAGCTTTTGATACGGTAGACCATTTCATTATTGTGGGTCGGCTAAGGAGTATTGGTGTCTGAGGGTCTTTGGGCTGGTTTGCTAACTACCTCTCTCAAAGAGTGCAGTGTATAAAGTCAGAAAATGTGCTGCATCAGCCACTGCCTGTCACCAAGGGTGTACCCCAAGGCTCGATCCTAGGCCCCACGCTCTTCTCAATTTACAGCAACAACATAGCTCAGGCAGTAGTAAGCTCTCTCATCCAATAATATGCAGATGTTACAGTCTTATACTCAGCTGGCCCCTCCCTGAATTTTGGGTTAAAAGCTCTACAACAAAGCTATCTTAGTGTCCAACAAGCTTTCTCTACCCGTAACCTTGTTCTGAACAGCTCCAAAACAAAGGTCATGTGGTTTGGTAAGAAGAATACCCCTCTCCCCACAGGTGTGATTACTACCTCTGAGGGTTTAAAGCTTGAGGTAGTCACCTCATATAAGAACTTGGGAGTATGGCTAGACGGTGCACTGTCCTTCTCTCAGCACATATCAAAGTTGCAGGCTAAAGTTGAATCTAGACTTGGTTTCCTCTATCGTAATCACTCCTCTTTCACCCCAAACTAACCCTGATTCAGATGACCATCCTACCCATGCTAGATTACGGAGACATAATTTATAGATTGCAGGTAAGGGTGCTCTCGTATGGCTAGATGTTCTTTACCATTCGGCCATCAGATTTGCCATCAACGCTCCTTATAGGACACATCACTGCACTCTATACTCCTCTGTAAACTGGTCATCTCTGTATACCCTTCGCAAGATCCACTGGTTGAAGCTTATTTATAAAACTATCTTAGGCCTCACTCCTCCCTATCTGAGATTCCTACTGCAGCCCTCATCCTCCACATACAACACCCGTTCTGCCAGTCACATTCTGTTAAAGGTCCCCAAAGCACACACACATCCCTGGGTCGCTCTTCTCTTCAGTTCGCTGCAGCTAGCGACTGGAACGAGCTGCAACAAACACTCAAACTGGACTGTTTTATCTCAATCTCTTAATTCAAAGACTCAATCATGGACACTCTTACTGACCATTGTGGCTGCTTTGTGTGATTTATTGTTGTCTCTACCTTCTTGCCCTTTGCGCTGTTGTCTGTGCCCAATAATGTTTGTACCATGTTTTGTGCTGCTACCATGTTGTGTTGCTAACATGTTGTTGTTATATTGCTACCATGCTGTGTGGTCATGTGTTGCTGCCTTGCTATGTTGTTGTCTTAGGTCTCTCTTTATGTAGTGTTGTGTTGTCTCTCTCATTGTGATGTGTGTTTTGTCCTATATTTATTTTGTATTTATCTTTAATCCCAGGCCCCCCGTCCCCGCAGGAGGCCTTTTGCCTTTCATTGTAAGTAAGAATTTGTTCTTAACTGACTTGCCTAGTTAAATAAATGTTAAATACATTTTTTTCAATTAACAGGTGTGTCTGAACAGATGTATTTCCCACCGTAAAGCATGGATGAGTAGGTTTGATGGTGCTTTGCTGGTGACACTGTCTGTGATTTATTTAGAATTCAAGGCACACTTAACTACCATGGCTACCACAGCATTCTGCAGCGACACGCCATCCCATCTGGTTTGGGCTTAGTGGGACTATCATTTGTTTTTCAACAGGACAATGACCCAGCACACCGGCAGGCTTTGTAAGGGCTATTTTACAAGGAGAGTGATTGAGTGCTGCATCAGATGACCTGGCCTCCACAATCCCCCGACCTCAACCAAATTGAGATGGTTTGGGATGAGTAGGACCGCAGAGTGAAGGAAAAGCAGCCAGTAAGTGCTCAGCATATGTGGGAACTCCTTCAAGACTGTTGGAAAAGCATTCCAGGTGAAGCTGGTTGAGAGCATGCCAAGAGTGTGCAAATCTCTCATCAAGGCAAAGGATGGCTATTTGAAGAATCTCAAAAATAAAATATATTTTGATTTGCTTGATACTTTTTTGTTACTACATGATTCCATTTGTGTTATTTCTTAGTTTTGATGTCTTCACTATTATTCTACAATGTAGAAAATAGTAAAAATAAAGAAACCCATTGAATGAGTAGGTGTTCTAAACTTTGACCGGTAGTGTATAGCCCTATACAGTGCCTTCGGAAAATATTCAGACCCCTTGATTTTTTCCACATTTTGTTACGTTACAGCCTTGGTCTAAAATGGATTAAATAAAAAAAAATCTTCTGCAATCTACACAAAATACCCCAATGATGACATAGAAAAAACAGGTTTTTAGAAATGTTTGCAAATGTATTCAAATTAAAAACAAATACCTTTTTACATAAGTATTCAGACCCTTTGCTATGAGACTCGAAATTGAGCTCAGGTGCATCCTGTTTCCATTGATTATCCTTGAGATGTTTCTACAACGTGATTGGAGTCCACCTGTGGTAAAATCAATTGATTGGACATGATTTGGAAAGGCACACACCTGTCTATATAAAGGTCCCACAGTTGACAGTGCATGTCAGAGCAACAACCAAGCCAGGAGGTCGAAGGAATTGTTCGTAGAGTTCAGAGACAGGATTGTGTCGAGGCACAGATCTGCGGAAGGGTACCAAAACATTTCTGCAGCATTGAAGGTCCCCAAGAACACAATTTAAAAACCAGGGGAAAAAACACAATTTGGTTAATCGCTCAGAACTAGTTGCTACTAGGGCTGACCAGGTGGGGTGGTGGAGGACCAGGAAGGGGAGAAAGAGGACAACGGCAGAACGGCACCCAGTTTAAATGGACAGTGCGAGATTCTGGCAGTTACCCAGAGTTAGATTAATTTATGGATACCATTTTATGTCTCCGCGTACAGTTTGAAGTAAGTTGGAAGAAGTTTTGTGAGACAATGCTAACTAGCGTTAGCCTAATGACAAAGTCTACAGATGCGCTAGCATCATATGAAACTAATTCCAACGCAGGCATAAAAATGGTATCCACGAGTTCATCTGACTCTGGGTAAGTAGAAAAACAGCTTTATTGCCATAATATCACACTATCCCTTTAATATTCTCCTGTGACTACCTAGGAAAGCCTGCCAATGTCACAGCCTGTCAGCCTGTCTCTCTACTTGCCGGATTGTTACAAGCAAAGCAGAGATAGACAAGGCTGTTGGATTTACTGATTTCCCAGGAGACTAGTTCCCTCTGGTGGCCATGACTGATACACAGTCACATCAAATGTCAACATGTACACCTGCAAATATCCATAAATGACCATTATGATGTATCTGTAATAGTAAAATAAAAAGATTCCATGAGAAAAAAAAAGTGTACACGTGAATTTTGGTTGTGTTTACATGTTGCTCCAATGGGGGTCAGAGGTTAAAGGTCATGGGGGTTACAGGGTCCACAGCAAGTGGTTGTGTCAGAGACAGAAGAGGAAGTGAGATATCCCACAAGTTTGCTAGAGAGTATTTGGATGATCCAGAAGAAGAATGGGAGAATGTCATATGGTCAGATGAAACCAAAATATAACTTTTTGGTAAAAACTCAACTCGTCGTGTTTGGAGGACAAAGAATGCTGAGTTGCATCCAAAGAACACCATACCTACTGTGAAGCATGGGGGTGGAAACATCATGCTTTGGGGCTGTTTTTCTGCAAAGGGACCAGGACGACTGATCCGTGTAAAGGAAAGAATGAATGGGGCCACGTATCGTGAGATTTTGAGTGAAAACCTCCTTCCATCAGCAAGGGCATTGAAGATGAAACGTGGCTGGGTCTTTCAGCATGACAATGATCCCAAACACACCGCCCGGACAACGAAGGAGTGGCTTCGTAAAAAGCATTTCAAGGTCCTGGAGTGGCCTAGCCAGTCTCCAGATCTCAACCCCATAGAAAATCTTTGGAGGGAGTTGAAAGTCCGTGTTGCCCAGCAACAGCCCCAAAACATCACTGCTCTAGAGGAGATCTGCATGGAGGAATGGGCCAAAATACCAGCAACAGTGTGTGAAAACCTTGTGAAGACTTACAGAAAACGTTTGACCTCTGTCATTGCCAACAAAGGGTATATAACAAAGTATTGAGATAAACTTTTGTTATTGACCAAATACTTATTTTCCACCATAATTGGCCAATAAATTCATTAAAAATCCTACAATGTGATTTTCTGGATTTCTTTTCCTCATTTTGTCTGTCATAGTTGAAGTGTACCTATGATGAAAATGACAGGCCTCTCTCAACTTTTTAAGTGGGAGAACTTGCACAATTGGTGGCTGACTAAATACCTTTTTGCCCCACTGCATGTGCATTATAAGGCTTAATACTGTTCCACAGTTATTTTCTAGTCTCTGCCTCTTATAAGAAATGGTCTGAGAGATGTGTGAGCCAAAACAGGGTGTCTGTGAGAATACTCATAATAACCGCACCAATAGTACTATTTGTGATGTGAATTGAGTATATAGTATGCTTATTGGTCATAGTATGGATATAGTTAGTATGCCAAAAGTTCCCAGATGTCGTACTAAATTCGCCAAAATACGAAGTATACATGCAGTGGACACTATTTCCATGCTTTTAGGGCCCATAATGCAATTCTTCAGAAAATGGGTGTGGCTTCACAACGTTTTCAGATTTGAAGAAAAAGAGGAAAATATGCAGCCGAAGTCCGAGAGCGGATACAAATTCATTACTTTAACTAATTATGAGAAATGCTAAGAAAATGTTGAACAATGTAATAAAGTAATGACTTTTCTAATAAGTTACGTTACACGTTATGTTGGCTGACAATTTGTTAGCTACGTCATCCTTACGAAACGCATAGCATTACAGCAGTATGTACCGGTACCTTAGCTAGTTAATGTTATCTAACGTTAGTTATCTACTAATACATCAAACTTGCCAGACAGTATATTACCTATATGCTATCTAACTAAGTACCCAACGTTTATTGACTTGATTATTCATGCCGTTCTTAGCAAAGTGGTATAGCCGTTGTGCGTTTCAATGGACATTGTTAAATCTGGCTCTGATTTCAGAGCACTCTCTCACAGAATAACTGATGAATTTACAAACGCTCAACACCCGTTGAATATGGCCGTGTCAGTAAACATCTGCAAAAAAAAAAAAAAAGCTTAAATTGTTGCCAGCAGCACAGCTACAGACACTAACGCTCTGGATAACATGAAAACAGCCTAACCAGCTCTGCTAGGGTGAGTAAAATGGTCAGAGTAAGGCGTTTTCTCATTTGTGTCTGGAAGTAGCTAGCCAATGTTAGCCAGTTAGCTTGGGTGCTTGACTGCCGTTGAACGCTCGGATCAACCCTACTGCTCCTTCGCTGGAGCGTCCAGCACTGCCAGCAGTGTGCGCTCTGAATACGCCGAGAGCGAAACGCTCTGAATTTACGAACGGACAATCTGACAACGTCTTTCATTTACAAACGCCCAGAGCACCATCTGGCACTCCGGATTGAATTTACGAACACACCCAAAATCGTAAAATGTTTAGCTAGTCATTTGTTATGCTAGCAAGAGGTTGCATAGCAACAGTATCAACTTCCGGTAGACAGGCGACGCTCTAGTACGCTCAATTGATACTATTCGTTTACAGTATACTAAAATGAACTAATAGTATGTAGTATACAGTACATTAGTATGTGTATTTGAACACAGCTTAGGATTTATGCTGCACAGAAGTTAACACACTTGAATACTGCAACAAAGTTGACCACAACTCTCATTTCGTTCCTTCCAGCCTACAAACAGAAACTAAAACAAGAAGCTCCTGCGCTCAGGTCTGTTCAACGCTGGTCCGACCGATCTGATTCCACGCTTCAAGACTGCTTCGATCACGTGGATTGGGATATGTTCCGCATTGCGTCCAACAACAACATTGACGAATACGCTGATTCGGTGAGCGAGTTCATTAGAAAGTGCATCGGCGACGTAATACCCACAGCAAAGATTAAAACATTCCCAAACCAGAAACCGTGGATTGATAGCAGCATTTGCGTGAAACTGAAAGCGCGAACCACTACTTTTAACCAGGGCAAGGTGACCGGAAACATGACCAAATACAAACAGTGTAGCTATTCCCTCCGCAAGGCAATGAAACAAGCTAAGTGCCAGTATAGAGACAAAGTAGAGTCGCAATTCAACAGCTCAGACACAAGAGGTATGTGGCAGGGTCTACAGTCAATCACGGATTACAAAAAGAACTGACACGGCCACTGACACGGCCCGCTACCAAAACCTGCGGGCTCTCCTTCACTGCAGCCAAGGTGAGTAAAACATTTAAACGTGTTAACCCTCACAAGGCTGCAGGCCCAGACGGCATTCCCAGCCGTGTCCTCAGAGCATGCGCAGACCAGCTGGCTGGTGTGTTTACGGACATATTCAATCAATCCTTATCCCAGTCTGCTGTTGCCAGATGCTTCAAGAGGGCCACCATTGTTCCTGTTCCCAAGAAAGCTAAGGTAACTGAGCTAAACGACTACCGCCCCGTAGCACTCACTTCCGTCATCATGAAGTGCTTTGAGAGACTAGTCAAGGACCATATCACCTCCACCCTACCGGACACCCTAGACCCACTCCAATTTGCTTACCGACCCAATAGGTCCACAGACGACGCAATCACAACCACACTGCACACTGCTCTAACCCATCTGGACAAGAGGAATACCTATGTGAGAATGCTGTTCATTGACTACAGCTCAGCATTTAACACCATAGTACCCTCCAAACTCGTCATCAAGCTCGAGACCCTGGGTCTCGACCCCGCCCTGTGCAACTGGGTACTGGACTTCCTGACGGGCCGCCCCCAGTTGGTGAGGGTAGGTAACAACATCTAAACCCCGCTGATCCTCAACACTGGGGCCCCACAAGGGTGCGTTCTGAGCCCTCTCCTGTACTCCCTGTTCACCCACGACTGCATGGCCATGCACGCCTCCAACTCAATCATCAAGTTTGCGGACGACACTACAGTGGTAGGCTTGATTACCAACAACGACGAGATGGCCTACAGGGAGGAGGTGAGGGCCCTCGGAGTGTGGTGTCTGGAAAATAACCTCGCACTCAAAGTCAACAAAACAAAGGAGATGATTGTGGACTTCAGGAAACAGCAGAGAGAGCACGCCCCTATCCACATCGACGGGACAGTAGTGGAGAGGGTAGTAAGTTTTAAGTTCCTCGGTGTACACATCACGGACAAACTGAATTGGTCCACCCACACAGACAGCGTTGTGAAGAAGGCGCAGCAGCGCCTCTTCAACCTCAGGAGGCTGAAGAAATTCGGCTTGTCACCAAAAGTACTCACAAACTTCTACAGATGCACAATCGAGAGCATCCTGTCGGGCTGTATCACCGCCTGGTACAGCAACTGCTCTGCCCACAACCGTAAGGCTCTCCAGAGGGTAGTGAGGTCTGCACAACGCATCACCTGGAGCAAACTACCTGCCCTCCAGGACACCTACACCACCCGATGTCACAGGAAGGCCATAAAGATCATCAAGGACAACAACCACCCGAGCCACTGCCTGTTCACCCCGCTATCATCCAGAAGGTGAGGTCAGTACAGGTGCATCAAAGCAGGGACCGAGAGACTGAAAAACAGCTTCTATCTCAAGGCCATCAGACTGTTAAACAACCATCACTAACATTTAGTGGTCGCTGCCAACATACTGACTCAACTCCAGCCACTTTAATCATGGGAATTGATGGAAATGTATGTTAAAATGTATCACTAGCCACTTTAAACAACGCCACTTAATATAATGTTTACATACCCTACATTACTCATCTCATATGTATATGTATATTCTGTACTCTATATCATCTTGCCATCTTTATGTAATACATGTATCACTAGCCACTTTAAACTATGCCACTTTATGTTGATATACCCTACATTACTCATCTCATATGTATATACTGTACTCTATACCATCTACTGCATCTTGCCTATGCCGTTCTGTACCATCACTCATTCATATATCTTTATGTGCATATTCTTTATCCCTTTACACTTGTGTGTATAAGGTAGTAGTTGTGGAATTGTTAGGTTAGATTACTCGTTGGTTATTACTGCATTGTCGGAACTAGAAGCACAAGCATTTCGCTACACTCGCATTAACATCTGCTAACCATGTGTATGTGACAAATAAAATTTGATTTGATTTAGAAATTATAACTGTTAATTACTGTTCGCAAAACAAGGTCCATTAGCTAGTACAGGCTAGAACACTTTACAAGCCAAGAAACCGGTAGCTACCAGCTTTGTTGGCTAACTTTCCTTGCTAGCTAACAGCTGAACTAACATCAGTGTACTACCCCAGTACCTTGTTTGTGATAATATGTGAAGTGTTGCTGATTTCAAAGCTGAAACTTTATTAATTTGCTTCTTCTCTCCAGTCAAGATCATCTACACCTGACTGTTTGTGTTAATGAGTCATGTGTCAGGCACACTTATAAAAGACGAGACAGTTTCTTATATGCAAATGTTGTTGATCAGTACAATAACATAAGTCCCAAATGGAAGGGGAAAATATATATTTTTTCATCCTTAACCCTGGTAGATTTAAAAATCTACCAGCCACTCGGAATGTTAACCAGCCAAAATATATTTTCCAGCTAAAATTATCCCTACAAAAAATGTGAACGGATTAGCATGCTTTGTAATGTTTCTAAAACAATACATGTATTACTAGTAAGATTTAAATGTGGTATATTGTTAAATTACATTTTTTGTGACCTGAGTTTTAACCAAAATATCAGACAAATTTTCACCTGCCCCTTTAAGGGCGGATGTTGCCGTGGTAACGCGACTCAAGTCATGTTTGTGCCTGTGAGTTAGACGCGTTGTCCTTTCTTCCCTAGCAGTTGAAACTCAAACATAGAAAAACAACCTAGCTTGTGAAGAAAACAATATAACTAGCCAAGAAACAAGGACAAAGTCTCACTTCAGTAGACTTTAATCTCAAATCAATTAGACCAACTTGTATACTGTGCGCAGTGCTTCTAAAAAGCCCCCAGCCAGGCAGTGTTGCAGGGCGAGGTGAAATAGGCTAACGTTATATGATTCGTAGTTCTTTGACTGCGAATATTTTACCAGCGATGAAACAAAACGACAGAAATACTTTGAAAACAGCTACTCTGCAGTATTTATTTTACTATAAATGTGATAATACTTTAATTCACAAATGCGAGTGAAATGCTCCCACTGTTGAGCCCTGAGTCAACCCGCAAACGTGGACTGAGGCTTCTGAAATAGACATCTTCAAAATGCCAATGCCAAAATGTACCTGCCACCTAAAGTCGATGTCCGCGCCCCCCGGAAATATAAGTAGCATAATAAAACGTTTCAACAATGTTTTTTTGGATTGGATGCGTCTTAATCCGCCCTTCCTCATCTGCAATGAAAGGTGACAAGAGTTTGAGCTGTGTTTGTCAGACTATGAGACATCCTGAGAATCGGTCTTGTCACAAAATCGTCTGTAGCGTCCAAACTGGCCTACTAACTATGAATGACCCTTCTCTGCAGATGACTCACGAACAGGATGGTGTTCTCCGTTTTGCTCTATGACCCCCACAAGCCTCTTGTGACTTGAAATCGGTACAGCCGATCTGCCAACTTCTGTACCGTCTGGACAGTTTGGGATACACACTGATTATATGACAACTGTGGAAAAATAAGGGGTTAAATACATGTACAATTGATACAATTTTCTGATCTTTCTCATATCTGACAGACAATTCAGAACAAACATCCTTTAGATGTTTTTTTGGGGGGACAATCTGTTGTTCCATGTACTGAATCTGTTATTCAATGCGTTTGTAGAGGCTAATAGCACTCAGGCCAAAAAAAACGTTTTCATAAAATAATTGTTATATATATTTTATTCTTCAAGGGGTTTTAAAATTCTAAACCAAATAGCAAACTGGTCCTTGCTATGTGTAACGTCCTGACCAGAGTTCTTATGTGTTTTGCTTGTTTAGTGTTGGTCAGGACGTGAGCTGGGTGGGAATTCTATGTTGTGTGTCTAGTTCGTCTGTTTCTGTGTCCAGCCTAATATGGTTCTCAATCAGAGGCAGCTGTCAATCGTTGTCCCTGATTGAGAATCATATATAGGTGGCTTGTTTTGTGTTGGGGATTGTGGGTGGTTGTTTCCTGTCTCTGTGTTTGTGGTCTGCACCAGATAGGACTGTTTCGGTTTGTCACATTTTGTTAGTTGTAAGTGTTAACTGTTTTCGTTTAATTAAACATGTTGAGCACTGGCTACGCTGCGTGTTGGTCCGATCCCTGTTTCACCCCCCCTTCTAGTGAAGAGAGGGAAGGCTGCCGTTACACTATGACCTAATTAAAACAATTCCATATACAGTTGAAGTCAGAAGATTACATTAGCTTAGGTTGGAGTCATTAATACTCATTTTTCAACCACAAATTTCTTGTTAACAAACTATATTTTTGGCAAGTCGGTTAGGACATCTACTTGTGCATGACTAATTTTCCCAACAATTGTTTAAAGAGATTATTTCACTTATAATTCACTGTATCACAATCCCAGTGGGTCAGAAGTTTACATACACTAAATTGCCTGTGCCTTTAAACAGCTTGGATAATTCCAGAAAATGATGTCATGGCTTTTGAAGTTTCTGATAGGCTAATTGACATAATTTGAGTCAATTGGAGGTCTGTGGATGTGTTTCAATGCCTACCTTCTAACTTAGTGCTTCTTTGCTTGACAACATGGGGGAAATAAAAAGAAATCTGCCAAGACCTCAGATTTTTTTTTTTTTACCTCCACAAGTCTGGTTCATCCTTGGGAGCAATTTCCAAACGCATGAAGGTACCACGTTCATCTGTACAAACAATAGTACGCAAGTATAAACACCATGGGACCACACAGCCGTCATACCGCTTAGGAAGGAGACGTTTTCTGTCTCCTAGAGATTAACATACTTTGGTGCGAAAAGTGCAAACCAATCCCAGAATAACAGCAAAGGACCTTGTGAAGATGCTGGAGGAAACAGGTATGAAAGTATCTATATCCACAGTAAAACAAGTCCTATATCAACATAACCTGAAAGGCCGCTCCGCAAGGAAGAAGCCAGACTATTGTTTGCACATGGGGACAATGATCGTACTTTTTGGAGAAATGGCCTCTGCTCTGATGAAAAAAAAAATAGAACTGTTTGGCCATAATGACCATTATTATGTTTGGAGGAAAAGGGGGGAGGCTTACAAGCCGGAGAATACCATCCCAACTGTGAAGCACCGGGGTGGCAGCATCATGTTGTGGGGGGCTTTGCTGCAAGAGGCACTGGTGCACTTCACAAAATAGATGGCATCATGAGGTCGTAAAATTACATGGATATATTGAAGCAACATCTCAAGACATCAGTCAGGAAGTTAAAGCTTGGTCGCAAATGGGTCTTCCAAAAGGACAATGGCCCCATGCATACTTCCAAAGTTGTGGCAAAATGGCTTAAAGACAACAAAGTCAAGGTATTGGAGTGGTTATCACAAAGCCCTGACCCCTATAGAAAATTTGTGGGCAGAACTGAAAAAGCATGTGCAAAGCAAGGAGGCCTAGAAACCTGACTCATTTACACCAGCTCTGTCAGGAGGAATGGGCCAAAATTCACCCAACTTATTGTGGGAAGCTTGTGGAAGGCTACCTGAAACGTTTGACCCAAGTTAAACAATTTTAAGGTAATGCTACCAAATACAAATTTAATGTATGTAAACTTCTGACCCACTGGGAATGTGATGAAATAAATAAAAGCTGAAATAAATCACTCTACTATTATTCTGACATTTCACATTCTTAAAATAAAGTGGTGATCCTAACTGACCTAAGACAGGGAATTTTTACTAGGATTAAATGTCAGGAATTGTGAAAAACTGAATTTAAATGTATTTGGCTAAGGTGTATGTAAACTTCCGACTTCAACTGTATATCTTAGTAGAACCCCCCCAAGCAATGCTTCTGCTCCTTGTCATTAGTGGCCTGCATACTCAGACATGTCACCCATTAAGCATGTTTGGGATGCTCTGGATCGACATGTACGACAGCGTATTCCAGTTCCCGCCAATATCCAGCAACTTCACACAGCCATTGAAGAGGAGTGGGACAACATTCCACAATCAACAGCCTGATCAACTCTATGCAAAGATGTGTCGCGTGCATGAGGCAAATGGTGGCCACATCAGATACTGACTGATTTTCTGATCCAAGCCACTACCTTTCTTTTGTTTTAACGTATCTGTGACCAACCGATGCATCTGTATTCACATTCATGTGAAATCCATAGATTAGGGCCTCATTTATTTCAATTGACTGATTTCCTTAAATGAACTGTAACTCAGTAAAATCTTTGAAATTGTTGCATTTATATTTTTGTTCAGTATATATCTCATGTGTTAACTGCAGTGTTTTCCTTTAACACACATGAACACAAATACTTTGGTATTATTTAGAATAGCCTTATCTACAAAGAGCAATAGGCCTAGCTACCTGTGCGCTTTGGCACTCTTAATGTTGTGCACACAAGATTTGGTACGGTACTCACCGGTCTGTCATGGAATCCTCGCAATCTTCTGCTCATTTTCCACCAGTAGCAATTTTCTCCTCAGCATTTCATTTTGGTTCCGAGATATTTCAAAATGTAATACAGTTGTCATCGATAAGTTTGTTAATTTCTGCCACCGCTACTTTGGCTAAAACCCTCCATGATGGAGGTTAGTTGTATGAAGGGTGATACAGGTAGACATTTTGAGTCGTTGAATTTTTTTTAAACGAGTCAACCTTAAATCTATGAATGTGAATTTTAATTCTAAAAGCTAGCTACATCAACCATGGACCCATCAACCAAAATTGAAATCTGTCTGCAAAATAAACTACTTCCGCATCAAATTTTTGTTACTGAAAATACCAGAAAAGTGAACACCTAAGTTGGAATGGCAAAAAATAGGAATCCTCTTATAAAACATTTTATTTTTTACTGGCAAGTAAAACAGTGAACCCACAAGATTGAGACATTCACAATTTTACATTTACTTGAAAAATATATACAAGCAGAAAAATAACATTTTACTCAAACTAGGCTGATTTTCCTGTGTTTTTGGTAGCTTGAGTAAAAAAAAAAAAACTAAATTTGAACTACCGTAATTGCTGGACTATTAAGCGCACCTGAATATAAGCCGTACCCACTGAATTTTTTTAAAATATGTATTTTGTACATAAATAAACCGCACACGTCTATAAGCCGCAAGTGCCTACCGGTACATTGAAACAAATGAACTTTACACAGCCTTTAAACGAAACACGGCTTGTAACAAAAATAAATAGGCTTTAACGAAACACGGCTTGTAACAAAAATAAATAGGCTTTAACGAAACACGGCTTGTAACAAAAATAAATAGGCTTTGAAACTAAACACGGCTTGTAACAAAAATAAATAGGCTTTAACGAAACACGGCTTGTAACAAAAATAAATAGGCTTTAACGAAACACGGCTTGTAACAAAAATTGCAG
Source organism: Salvelinus fontinalis (assembly GCF_029448725.1). Classification (NCBI taxonomy): domain Eukaryota; kingdom Metazoa; phylum Chordata; class Actinopteri; order Salmoniformes; family Salmonidae; genus Salvelinus; species Salvelinus fontinalis. The sequence continues at coordinate 46,523,245 of NC_074690.1, read as the reverse complement.
TAAACAGTAGCCTACCAAGAAAGTCAAACTTCATTGCGGTGGCGATTGTTTTGGCTTTCAGTCGGATCTGCACAGTTGAAACACCTCGGCCGTCTGCTCTCTGTGTGTTGACCCAGTCTTCAAGCTCATTTTCTAGTTCGGGCCATCTGCTTTTCTTCTCTGAAAGCTTTTGTTGTCAGCGTCAGTTCCTCACGCTGCTGTTTCCAACGTCTTATCATCGACTCATTAAGGCCAAGCTCCCGTGCAGCAGCTCTATTTCCTTTTCCAACAGCCAGATCGATCGCCTTCAACTTGAAAGCTGCATCATATGCATTTCTCCGTGTCTTTGCCATGATGAGGGTGACAAAATGACTACCGTAATCAGAATGATGGGAAGTTTGAGCGCGCTCGATTTACGTGACATTATGTGACGGTGCTCAGTTTTTTGGCAGCGTGAATCTTGTGAAAAATTTAAATTAAATTAGCCGCGTCATTGTATAAACCGCGAGGTTCATAGTGTGGGAAAAAAGTAGCGGCTTATAGTCCGGAAATTACGGTACTCTACTCATTCATTGAGTAGTAGACAAACTTACCATCTCCCCCCAAAAATGGTTACGTAACCCTATTAATTGGATAAATTATCCATACGTTTGATGTAGAGAAGAAAAAAACATTTCATTATTCAAATTTTTCTTTCACCTTTTTTTATACATTATTAGAGATACCTGATGACAACAAACTAAGCACTACTCAAGTGTTCCATTTAATCAAGTGTAATGGAAACAACCATATAAAACAAACATATTAAGTCTTACCAACACAATATAGTTGGACTTCCAAATTGTTGCAACACCAAGTTATTACCAATAGCAGCCATATGTCCAATACTCATTTTACAACACCAGTATTGATTGCATTTTGATGAAGCCTATCTGGCCTTTAACTACCCTGTATGAAGTCTCTGATGAGCTTTCAGGCTGCTCTTCTGAGTGAAACTCTTACCACATATCTCACAGCAGTAGGGTTTCTCACCAGTATGAGTGCGCTGGTGTCTTTCAAAATGACTATGACGATCAAAACTCTTTCCACAAATGGAGCATATGAAACATCTATTTCTTGTGTTGTCTGTGGTGGCACTGCTGCCCTCTGTGCTGTCAAAACCGTCTATACCAAGGGCAAATAAAATGCCTTCTTGACTGTTTGGTTCTGTGATGTACTCTCTCATTGCCGTTTCCTTCACTACAGGGTGTGGTACCCGGTCCTGAAACCTGGGTAGTATTGTCCTATTGCCATCCTCTCGGTTCCTTGCATGTAGAGCCATTCCTGCATACTGCTCTTGCTCAATCATTTCCAACTTGTTTTTCTCATCCTGAAAAGACAAGTGTTCAAGTTCCACCTCTCTAGAAGCTGACGAATAGAACCCGTGGTGGTGATTGTATTTGACAGAGGGCGAATCTGGATGGGACTTCTGCTGCGTCGTACCATCGAAGGAGCAACCTGGGTGTACAGACCCAGACTCGTTATCATTGTGCCTCTCTGCCGTAAAAGATCTACACAGCTGACTCTCCCTCTCATCCATGACATACTCTGGGTCATCCTGGTAACCTGGTCGCTCTGTGATTTGTTGGTGTTGATGTCCAGACAGATTGATTGTCTGGGATTTAAACTCCTTCTCTCGCTCTGTTTTCACTACTAACCCCTGCCCCCTTCCCCCCTCCTGGTCTTCACTGTCCCCAGAGCTAGGCTGTTCTTCAGCAAGTGAAGCCTGAGCCCTCTGTTCCTCTGGGTTCTCTGAGGGTCTAGGGTGGACCTCAGGCTTCTTATCAAGTTGAGGTTGTTCCATTAGCATTTCGACCCCATCCGCTTGACAAAACAAGAGTACCAAATATTTTAGCATTGATTATAACATCAAAATAGCAATCTAACATTAGCTGTTAAACTTCATCCTAAACCACTGAGAGACCAGGAAAACATTTAGTATCTGTCCCAAATGACACCTTATTCTGTATGTAGTGCACTACTTTGATCAGAGCCCTATGGGCCAAGGTCAAAAGTAGTACACTATAAAGGGAATAGGGTGCCATTTAGGATGGAACCTTAGAACAATTAACAGATTTACATTTTTCATTTATTAAAAGTATGAAAAACATCCACATTATTTTGGTCTCTTACCTCTGTGAGTCTTCAGATGCCCTTTGAGGCTGCTCTTCTGGTTGAAGCACCTTCCGCATATTTCACATCTGTACGGTTTCTCGCCCGTATGAATCCGCTGGTGCCTTTCCAGATGACCAACCCGCTCAAAAACTTTCCCACAGAATGAACAGACGAAGCACTTCTTGTCCTTGGTGACTCCTTGGAAGGTTCTCACGTTCCTTGGAAAACTAGAGAAGATAGGGCTATGGTTCAGGGTAACCCCTTCCACGCCCTGTGAGTTTGACTGTACTGTGCCGTCACTTGCTATCAACAGCGTGTCTGAAGGTCCCGAATGTTGCTGTCTGAGCTGCAAAATCATATCCTCTCTGACATCAACATAGGGTTTTCCTGGAAATGAAGCACTGCTGCATGACGCCTCCACCATTCCCGGGACATGATTTAAAGGTGAGTGGTCAGGGAGACACTGTGACTTGTGACCAGAACTGCTGAAATATTCTGAATTGCTTGTCTCAATACCATGGTCTGCTTGTGAACCAGACATCCACGACTGGCTCCCTCTCTCGTACAATGACAAGTTAGCAGCCAGTTCTTCTGCGCTGCCTGCAGTCTGCTCTTCTCCTTTACGATTCAGTGTCTGCGATGCATCCTTCTGCTCCTCTGGCTCCGACTTCACAGGCATCTCAGGAGTTAGGACCACTTCGTTATTTGTGTTGCATTGCTCTTCCTCAGACTGACTTCTATCCAGGGCAGGCATCTCCTCGTTGTTCGCTTGTGCGTCTATCGATACTGTGTGGAAATATTACGTTTGATTAATAAAATAATGAGGCAGGGAATTGTTTATGTCCTATAATAACCAATATATTGGTGTTATTATCTAGTGAGTGTTCCAAATTGTACCCAATTACCTATAAAATGCACTACTTTTGACCAGAGACCTATGGGCTCTACACGATATAGGGAATAGGGTGTCATTTGGTACGCAGCCATGGAATTGCCTATGATCTATAACCAATGTACTGTTTACATAGTGATTCTAATCTCTTACCTCTGTGAGTCTTCAGATGTCCTTTGAGGCTACTCTTCTGGTTGAAACATCTTCCACATAGGTCACAGCTGTACGGTTTCTCACCCGTATGAATTCGCAGATGCCTTTCAAGATGACCGTAACGCTCGAAACTCTTTCCACACAGTGTGCAAATGAAGTGTTTCTTAACCTGGCAAAATCTCTTGGTCCTCGCTCTCCTTGCCGTATTATAATTTGAGCCAAAACCCAACACACTTCTAGGGTCTGGGTTCGACTGTACTGTGCCGTCACTTGTTCTCTTGAGTACGTCTGACTGCCGATAATGTTGTGGCCGTCTGAGCTGTGCGATCACATCCTCTCTTACATCAAAATATAGTTTACCTGGAAACGAAACACTGCTGCATGACGCTTCCTCCTTTCCGGAATTTCCAGGAGGTACAGGAGAGTGATCAGGGAGACACTGGGAGTTTTGCCCTGAACTATTAAAATATTCCGAATTGCTCATCTCCATATCATTGTCTGCTTGTGAACTGGACATCCACTGCTGGCTGTCTCTGTCATACATCGACAGTTCGGCATCCAGACGACCTTTTTCCTTTCTCCCTGTACTTTGCTTCGCTTGTTCCAGCTCCACTCCTGGCTCAGTCTTCACCCGAGTCTCATCTGCACGTCGAATGTCTTCTTCATCCCTTTCATTACCATCTTCCCCAGACTGCAGTTTCTCAAGCGAGGTCCTCCCTACACAAGTAGTACCGCTTTTACCTGGCCCTGTGGAAATGAAGAAGTATCGCATGTCATCAAAATCCTTCATTGTTTGTTTTAATAATAATCCAAATGGAGCCGTGTCTGTTAGGGTTGGGCAATGGGAGACCTCTTCTATGATACGCTACTCCAAATATTGCGATATAGTCATTTTTGCGCTGTTAATGACTAGATAATTCCAGACTGTGCAATTTCTTGGGCTTATTTGTTTTTTACGATATTAGTCGCATTCTCATTAAATAATGTTATGTCGAAAAAAATATGGCTTAGTTTATTCATTAAGAAGTGGTCAGATGACGTGGATGCTACTGACAGGACTGTTTTGCTAGCACAGACTGGAATATGTTCTGGGATTCGTCCGATGGCATTGAATAGTATTACCACCTCAGTCACCGGCTTCATCAATAAATGCATCGATGACCGTCCCCACAGTGACCGTACGTACATATCCCAACCAGAAATCATGGATTACAGGCAACATCCGCACCGAGCTAAAGGCAAGAGCTGCCGCTTTCAAGGTTCGGGACACTAACCCGAATGCTTATAAGAAATCCCACTATGCCCTCCGACGAACCATCAAACGGGCAAAGCATCAATACAGGACAAAGATTGAATCCTTCTACACCGACTCTGATGCTTGTCAGATGTGGCATGGCTTGCAAACTATAATCAGACTACAAAGGGAAACCCAGCTGCGACCTGCCCAGTGACACGAGGCTACCAGACATAATATTAACATTACCTCAACTAACCTGTACCCCCACACATTGACTCGGTACCCCCTGTATATAGCCTCGTTATTGTTATTTTATTGTGTTACTTTTTTTTAAACTTTAGTTTATTTAGTAAATATTTTCTGAAAACTGCATTGTTGGTTAAGGGCTTGTAAGTAAGAATTTCACTTTAAGGTCTACACCTGTTGTATTCGGCGCATGTATAAGAAAATTGGATTTGCACCATATTGATAGTGCATAATTGGTAAAACTGCAGTTTGGATTTGTACATTTAAGGCTCTTGCACTTTACAATATATTGTCAATGTCAAATATCCCAACATTCGATTTAATCATATATCAGTCCAACCCTAGTTTCTGAGGGGTTGTGTCAAAGAAGGGTATAAAGGTATGTAATAATGACATTATTACATGACCATCACTAGCCTTGTCCGAGCCAGAATAAGTTACATTTTAGCAAACACTCTTATCTAGAGCTCTTAACCTCTAGGTTTCCACCCCTATCACTCATCTGCAGGAAGAGAGGTAATTGATTTTATCCAGAGAGGAGGTGGCTAAACAAGAAGTTTCACTCTCCCCAAAATAAACCCAATGCGTTATTTTGACCAAAGCTTTTTTTTTTTTTTAACCTAAGCTCGTCTCTTGCCTTCCCGCCTTTGGGACAACGACCCCCATTGTTAGGGCAGAGATATGCACATCTCGTCATTATATAAAGATCTCTGCTTTATCCCCTTACAACAGTGTATGATCATATCAATCGGTTTCACCTGCGCTACACGGAACGCAATAATATGTATTGTAAGTAGACAATAGTGCACGTTTTTACAGTGATTGTACATAAAGACAGGCTTTATTTAGCGTATATTAATTCCATTACATTTATTGCAGGAGGTGCATGCGCACTTGGTCAAAAACAATACTTAAATTCTTTAAAGACGAATTTTTCGGTGCATGCAACTTTTTATTGAGAGCTTTTTTAGTAGTACATACCGTCCGTAACGACATTAAACTACATTCGTTATTAAGTACCGTTCGTATTTTTACATGACTAATCTTGAAAAGCTGGTGAATGGCAAGTTGAATGGCTGCGTCCTGGGTTTAAGGATAATCAACATATTCTGTAAATCCAGATTTTGGTTCAATGTGAACGTGAGTTGGCCGATGAAATAAACGTACATTGTTTACCTGAAAGTGTGCTATTGCTCGCTGACCAATGTTACGTGCACAGTTACGTATTGCTAACTATTGATTGATTGTAGAGTTGCTGCTAATACTACGTCGTCGTACCCACCTTCCCTCCCAAGGTTCTCAGCAGCGACTGATCGACCATGATGAATGCGTCTTCGAGCTTGAATCCCACGAGTTCGAGCTCTTCGAAGCTCGCTGTCAAGTTGCTGTAAATTATTTTTCAGGACGTTGATTTCATTTTCCCGTTGACACATTTCCACACGTAACACAACTATACCATCGTCGACTACTTTGCTAATTTCTGCAACCGCAGCTTTAGAAAGTACCTCTATGATGGAAGCGATCTGCGCCCGTAGAGAAACACTGCTCAACATTTTCAAATGTTGAATGAATCTTAACGCAGCTCTGTCGTACTCCTGCAAAAGATTGGAACTTTGTTACTGAGTAACGTTAATATGCTACTGGTGGGCTAATCATTTGGTTTAAAAATGCTAGCTACAATGTTACCCGTGTAGTACTGTGTCGCTGCTAGTTTCTTCTTCTTCGAGATTGGGTTTGCGGATCGCATACACTGCCATCTACTGTACTGGAGTGTGAGGTCAGTCATGGCCTACCTACAATACATACAATTATTTTTATTAGTCTGGTTCCTCTATAGATTGTCGCCATTGTCTAGGACCTATAGGAACGTTGACTGAATAGTCTGCTTTCTACTATTTAGCAAGAGGCAATACCTATTTCTATAGAAGAAGCACATTTTTATTCTCAGCTTCTTAACTCATCAACTCATTTATCCAGATGCCCAGCAGTAGCAGTGAGTGGGTAAAATCACTGGGGAAGCCAAGCCCCCCCCCCAGAAAAAGCCATACTACAACCTATATGCTGTGATAATTGTGTTTGTTCTATGATTTATCTTGTTCATTCACATACCTCGCAACAGTGATATATAGGCCTAAACAATACGAAGACAGTGGCAGAATATATTCAACCACACCTTTTGTTTTATCACAAAACCGGACAGCAACCTCTGTCCAGTGAAGTTTCACAAAGCATATTGCATGTACAGTAACAGTTACATGACCTACCTACAGCTTGGTCAAGCAAGTTCATGTTTCTGAAATTTTCGGACCACTAAACATCTATTGATTTAGAACCACAGAGAGTTATGGCAAGTCACAAAGAAAACAGGGGCAGCCTCCACTAATCCAGCACCATTTCAACTTCATCAAATCGCCTTTGCTTAGTCTGATACAGTGACAACTAAAAGATACCAAAAACAATTTAGTCCAATCATTGTGAGCTAAAATATGTGGCTGTCCATGGTTCTGACTTCTGTGTGCGCGTGTGTGCATGCGTGTTTGTGCAAGTAGAAAAACATGTTGACTCACCCTTCTTGTAGAGAAGCGCCAATGCCCTCTTTCATGTTGATGAAATGGTCTATCACTCTGTCATACAGTACAGACCATTATTTTTTGTTGTCCTAGGCTACCTGACTAAAATGCTTGCTCGCTAGTCTAACTTCCATTCATGGGCAACGTTATTTAGTTAACTTCTACATATTGAACTTCCATCCTCAGGCCAGGGGCACAAACAATGTATGAATTAATGGTTGAATCAGAATTAAGTAAAACCACAAGTCCAAATCCCTATCTATAGCTATTTTAGGAAAAGGACACTTTTGCATAGCTGGCTAGCTAGCCACCGGAGGACAACACAACTAGATGTAACAATTATAGTTTCTGTCAGTGACGTTTGCTCTCAATCGGATTTGATAGGAGTGACACCAAATCCAAGCTGGCTTCCCTTGACACTTTTTTTGCTGTTCACGGTTGAGCTCGATCAATTTAGCTTGGGTTTAAAATATATATATATTTTTTTTTTGTCAAGGGAGGCCAGATGCTCACTGGCTTCCCTTGCCTTCAACGCTACGGGCTGCAACAATGTCATACTCGTTTGGACCAGACAGCATTGGATCGATGGCCTATACATAGAGAGACAGAGGGGCGCTGTTTCACTTGCACTGGTGTTTTCCAATGTAAGATACATTCAGCCTCTTGCGAATTGAAGGAAAATGAGGAAACAGAGAGATGAAAGATATGCAGTAACAGTCAAAAGTTTGGACAGACCTACTCATTCAAGGGTTTTTCTTTATTTTTGTATTTTTCTACATTGTAGAATAATAGTGAAGACATCAAAACTATGAAATAGCACACATGGAATCATGTGGTACCCAAAAAACTGTTTAAATTTTTTTTAAATATATTTTATATTCTTCAAAGTAGCTACCCTTTGCCTTGATGACAGCTTTGCACACTTAAAACCAACTGATATACATTTCAAAGATAAGATCGTAGCTGAGAATTACATTTTTTTTCCAACTGCTTACACACGTTTTCAAAACTGTCTCCGTTTTTCAAAACTCTACACACAATTTCCAAAACTGCACACACAAAATGCAAAATGCCTCACATCTCCTTCAAAATGTAACACTGCATTCAAAATGCCATAAACACATGTCAGAATGAAGCATTTGCATCAAATGGCAAACACTGCTTTCATAATAGTACATTTTTGGATATACCATGTAAACACTGTTGTTCTAAATCTAAAGCTCTTTGGTCTTTCATAGGCTTATATCTACATTTCAATACAATGTTCTACAGTGAAAGTAATCTGCTGAGAGGGGTAACAAGTACACTGTAAACACCAATGCAATGTAGAAACAGAAAATATTTATTAGGCCAAACATTACTGTTGTATACAGTAGCATATAACAAAACCATAAACATATGTAAACCAAAAGTATATTCTTTAGAATACAGTAAAGAACACAATTGTGTGTGTGGGGTCCCTGGGGGGCAGTCCAGGAATTGCTAGGGGGGGGGGGGGGGGGGGGGGGGGTGGCAGTCACCAGTGCTAAGCTACGCTTCATCTCTGGCCTGGGTCTGGCCACAATTCTTCGTCCACATCACAAGATACGTTTTCTCTTGCCAAACATCGAGGGAAGTATCTCCTAGCGTGGCGAATCCAACCTTGGACAGAGGCAACCTCTATGTCCCCACATGCGTCCTCCATTGCCTGGAGAAGCGGCATGCGGGCATAGGGTTGGCGATCATACACTTTCCAGCGCCAGGCTGAGAAGAATTCCTCTATGGGATTTAGAAAACGTGAATATGGGGGTAGGTACAAAACTACAATTGTGGATGGGTGGCAAACCAGTTTTGGACCAGAACAGCCCAGTGAAAACTAACATTGTCCTATAAAACCACAAATCTAGGGGGGGGGTCAATGTAAATAGTCCAGGTGGCCGTTTGATTAATTGTTCAGCAGTCTTATAGCTTGGGGGTGGAATCTGTTAAGGAGCATTTTAACCGAGACTTGGCTTTCCGGTACTACTTGCCGTGCAGTAGCAGAGAGAACAGTCTATGACTTGGGTGACTGGAGTCTTTGACAATTATTTGGGCCTTCCTCTGACACCGCCTAGTATATAGGTCCTGGATGGCAGGAAGCTTGGTCCCAGTGATGTACTGGGCTGTACGCACTACCTTCTGTAGCGCCTTATGGTTGGAGGCCGAGCAGTTTCCATGCAACCGGTCAGGATGCTCTCGATGGTGCAGCTGTAGAACTTTTTGAGGATCTGGGAACCCATGCCAAATCTTTTCAGTTTCCTGGGGGGTGTTGTGCCTCCTTCATGACTGTCTTGGTGTGTTTGGACCATGATAGTTTGTTGGTGATGTGGACACCAAGGAGCTTGTCAAACTCTCAAACCGCTCCACTACAGCCCGTTAATGGGAATGGGGGCGTGTTCGGCCCCCCTTTTCCTGTAGGCCACTATGCGCTCCTTTGTCTTGCTCACGTTGATGGCGAGGTTGGTGCCAGGACAACACACTGCCAGGTCTCTGACCTCCGCCCTATAGACTGTCTCATTGTTGTCGGTGATCAGGCCTAACACTTGTGTTGTCAGCAAACTTAATGATGGTGTTGGAGCAGTGCTTGGCCACGCAGACGTGGGTGAACAGGGAGTACAGGACTGAGCACACACCTCTGAGGGGTCCCGGTGTTGAGGATCAGCGTGGCAGATGTGTTGTTGCCTACCCTTATCACCTGTGGGCGGCCCGTCAGTAAGTCCAGGATCCAGTTGCAGAGGGAGCTGTTTTAGTCCCAGGGTCCTTAGCTTAGTGATGAGCTTTGTGGGCACTATGGTGTTGAAGCCCTAGCTGTAGTCAATGAACAGCATTCTTACATAGCTGTTCCTTTTTTGTCCAGGTGGGAAAGAGTGTGGAGTGCGATTGCGTCATCTGTGGCTCTGTTGGGGCGGTATGCAAATTGGAGTGGGTCTAGGGTTTCCGGGATGATGGTGTTGATGACCAGCCTTTCAAAGCACTTCATGGCTACTGATGTGAGTGCTACGGGGCGAAAGTCATTTAGACAGGTTACCTTTGCTGTCTTCGGCACAGGGACTATGGTGGTCTGCTTGAAACATGTAGGTATTACAGACTCAGTCAGGGAGAGGTTGAACATGTCAGTGAAGACAATTGCCAGTTGGTCCGTGCATGCTCTGAGTACACGTCCTGGTAATCCGTCTGGCCCCACAACCTTGTGAATGCTGACCTGTTTAAAGGATTAGTGACCCGCTCCTTGAAAGCGGCAGCTCTAGCCTTTAGCGCGGTGCGGATGTTGCCTGTAATCCATGGCTTCTGGTTGGGATATGTACACTGTGGGGACGACGTCGTCGATACACTTATTAATGAAGCCGGTGACTGAGGTGGTATAATCCTCAATGCCATTTGATGAATCCCGAAAGAGATTCCAGTCTGTGCGAGCAAAACAGTCCTGTTGTGTGGCATCTGCGTCATCTGACCACTTTTGTAATGAGCGAGTTAGTAGATCTTCCTGCTTTAGTCTTTGCTTGTAAGCAGGAATCAGGAGGATAGAATTATGGTCAGATTTGCCAAATGGAGTTCAAGGGAGAGCTTTGTATGCGTCTCTGTGTGTGGAGTGAGGGTGGTCTAGAGTTTTTTTCTTTTTTTCTTTGTTTGCACATGTGACATGCTGGTACAGATTAGGTTAAACGGATTTAAGTTTGCTTGCATTAAAGGCCCCTGTCCATTAGGAGTGCTTCTTCTGGATGAGCATTTTCTTGTTTTTCTTGCTTATGGACTTATACAGCTTGTTGAGTGCGGTCTTAGTGCCAGCATCGGTTTGTGGTGGTAAGTAGACGGCTATATCTGTGAAAATTCTCTTGGTAGATAGTGTGGTCTACAGATTATCATGAGGTACTCTGCCACAGAAGAGCAATACCTCAAGACTTCCTTAATATTAGACATCACGCAACAGCTGTTATTGACAAATAGACACACACCCCCACCTCTTGTCTTACCAGACAAAGCTGTTCTGTCCTGCCGATGCACGGAAAACCCAGCCAACTGTATATTATCCGTATTGTCGTTCAGCCACGACTCGTGAAACATAAAAGTATTCCAGTTTTTAATGTCCCGTTGGTAAGATAGTCTCGAACGGAGATCATCCAGTTTATTCTCCAGTGATTGCCCATTGGCCAATAGTAGATGGTAGAGGCGGGTTACCCACTCACCAACAAATTCCCTACGGTAGCAGAAACATTATTTACAAACAATGTGAAAAAACACACAAAATAGAACAGTTGGTTCGGAGCCCGTAAAACGGCAGCAGTCCCCTCCCGGCACCATCATAAAAGCCTGCCGAGATAAAATAATGATTGAAAGCATCACATCCCATTATTCTCAGTTATGATGCCAGAGTCTGACAGTACTTGCTTAGGCAGGGAAGTAGAGGAATTTGTACGCATCAGTGCATCATTTATTTTGTTACTGCATTTCTGACACCAGCAGAGTCAGAGATACAGTAGAGCTTAAAAAGTAGCTTTATTTAGCTTTCTTAAATCGATATAGTACATCTGTTTCTCAATTTTCTGAAAGATTGCCAGTCCACTACAGTGTCCGTTTCCCCTTGCTTTGGCCCAGGCCTGATTTCTCCTTTGAATGAGCTCAGATAATTCAGAAGATAACCAAAGGTTCGATCGATCTAGAGCCAACTCAGGGTCAGGAATACAGGAGACGGTGGGCTAAATCAGAGTAGAGCCTGAGTAGAGATGACGCGACGAAGATACAACTCAGATCGAATCGTTGTCGTTGTTGTGCGTCTGATTCAATCACTATTGGAGTATACTGGAGTTGCGGACATTCCATTGATATGTTCTTCTTTCCTTTACCTGATTAGTTGGATGTGAATATTTTTCTATTTTCTCATTTGTTGTTGTTGTTGTTGCTAAATCAGAGTAGAACATGTCAATTTGTATTTTGCTGTTTCGTATCTCCAATACATATATGGGACAAGGATCACTGAGATCATATGCAAATATTCCACTCGACAAATAGTTATTAGTAAGAATTAAAATCAATTGTTGAAGAGATAACAAGGTTTTTCACATTTAGCCGTGCGGGTTTTGAGATCAATTGAGTCCGATTTAAAATCAATGCATATACTCTTAAATTGAGCTGTGGCTGGGGATAGCCAATCCAGATTCAAATCCCCTAAAATAACCAATCCCGAGGACAGAAAAGGTGTAAACTCAGATATAGCACCAATAGCATCCGCCATGACAGCAGGGGGGGGCGGCAAATCCCATTTTCATCCATATCGGGTGAACCCTTTAGAAATTACACCACTTTTTGTACATAGTTACCCTATTTTAGGTTACCAAAAGTATTGGGGGAAATTCACTTATGTTGATTAAAGTAGTCAAAAGTTTAGTATTTGGTCTCATATTCCTAGCACTCAATGATAACATCAAGCTTGTGACTCTACAAACGTGTTGGATACATTTGGTGTTTTGGTTGTGTTTCAGATTATTTTGTGCCCAATAGAAAAGAATGGTAACTAACGTATTGTCATTTTGGAGTCACTTTTATTATAAATAAAAATACAATATGTTTCTTAACACTTCTACATAAATGTGGATGCTACCATGATTACGGATAGGCCTGAATTAATTGTGAATAGTGATGAGTGAGAAAGTTACAGACTCACAAATATCATACCCCAAAGAAATGCTAATTTCTCACCATTACAATAACATGGGAGGTTAGCATTTTGTTGGGGCATGATATCTATGCATCTGCTAGCGTACAGAGGCAGAACAACAAATAACGTGTCACTGTCCCAATACTTATATAATAGGAGTTATTATATATGGAGCGATTTCAGTGTCAATTATCAACACTTATTGCAGGCATTTTGCTGGTATGGTTTATTACGATAAGTAGCCTGTACTAGAGAAATGTGAAGTTTAAAATAAAATGAATGTGATAATTGTTAATGGCTACAACCATCGAACTAGCAGTAGCAGTTTAAAGGATAATAAAAAATAAAAAAACTTTATAAACATATCATCTTATTTATCGTTATCACTTCAATTCAGGCAATTTATCACGACATGGATTTTTGTCCGTATCCACCTGCTCTGAGTTCAGGAAGCTCATGTAAAGCACAACACGTTGCTTGCTCAACGACTTCTTCCCCCGATCAGCTCACACCGAGACTCAAACTCATGACCTCTGCCTCGCAAACACACATGACCCTCCTCCTGACGCATTCCAACCCACCAAGCTATTAAAAAAGGCCTTCTTTCAATTGCTGAAGAGGCGACACTTCAGGCGGAAGAATGAGTGTCACAGATCCCTATCTGCTACGCTAACACAAGTCTTCAAGATCCAGCAAAGTTACTCATCAGTAGAGCGTGGTTTGGTGATCCATGCTTATGTGATGAGATCTTGCCTGAGACCTGAAGACATGTTAGTTTGACATGTGTTTGTGTTAGTTTCAAGTCTCTGGCAAGGGTAGTCATTATAAGATTAACATAGGTCTGACTGGGTGGACTGTGTTAGCCTGTTGAGCTAAAGCCTAGGCATTGGTTCTGTGACTTGAATGGGTCTCTTCAAGGAGGAGGTCAAAGGGGCGTGAAGTGTAACACAGATGGTTCTGTGACCACGCTCGTGTGATGAGGAACTTGTCTGAATCCTGAAAAGTTGCATTGTCTAGCATACAGGAGACCTAGGTTAGAACCCCATCAGGCAAACTAACACATGTCTTCAGGTCTCAGGCGAGGTTGCTCATCACATGCTTGGATCCACCAAACCACCTCTGTTGCACTCTCATTAAATGGGGTGCACAGATCTTTCTGTTTCTGTTTGCCACAAAAAAAGTGTTTTTGTGCATTAGGACTGATTTTGAACCTAGTCAGTTATATTGGTGCCATGATCTTTGAGTATGAGGTCAAAGGCGGGTGAAATGCTAAGTGGGCTCACCCAGTCTTGTGACACGAAGGAGACCTGGTTCGAATCCAGTCAGTCACAAGAGCAAGATTAAATAGAAGGAGTGGAAAGCCTATCCTTAGAAGGAATATGACAGGGCTAGTCAATGTTATTCTTATTTGTTCAAATTGTGTTTTTTCTGACACTCCCTTCTAACGCGGAGAGGGGATCAGAAGGCACATCCATATTCCAGGGAGTTTTAGCTTTCAGGAAACGGTTCAAATGCTAGAGCCAAATTCATAGGAAGAAAATAAATTCAACATGCCACATTAGCTTCAGAAACTGCCAGAAGCTATCTATGTTCTCCTTTAATTTTCCCTAGCGACTCCTGTGGCGGGCCAGGTGCATGCACACTGACAAGGTCGCCAGGTGTACGGTGTTTCCTCCGACACATTGGTGCGACTGGCTTCTGGGTTAGGCGTGCATTGTGTCAAGAAGCAGTGCGGCTTGGCGGGGTTGTGTTTCGGAGGATGCACGGCTCTCGAACCTTCGCCTCTCCCGAGTCCGTACTGGAGGTACAGCAATGGGACAACTGTATCTACCAATTTGTATTTATAAAAAACTTTGTGGCTGTGTCATCTATTGGACACGCACGCATGACCCGGTCGTCACTAGTTACCCCCACCCACAAAGTAATAAGCCCTGCCCGTTTCTACAATTGATATTTTTCAAATGTGATTTTAAACCTTAACCCTAATCTTAATGACACTGCTAACCTTATGCCTAACCCTAAACTTAAATTAAGATCTGAACGCATATTTTTGTTGGCATTCATTTTTATGATATAGCCAATTTTGACTTTGTGGCTGTGGTAACTACTGGAAACCACAGGACCCCCCTACCGGCGAACGATGAACTCAACTCTAAAGAGTCATGATTCAGCAAGCCTCTCGTTCACTATAGGGGGCTTATTGGAGCTGTCATTTTGTTACTGAGACTTGTAAAGTGTGCTTTAAACAATGTACATTTTATTGATACATTTCAAACAAGGTGTAGTTTTGGCCACAACCGGACTAGATTGTGAACAAATCTTGGTGGTGTTCTCAAGCCCGAGTTTTTATGCGAGTAAAGTTGCCTAATTATCAGATAAAAAATATCATGACAGGCCTGGTAAACTTTCCAAATGTTGACAACAAAATACACTAGACAATGTGGGATCTTTTTGTGTAGGTAAAAGAAATTCTGTGACAAATGTCGGTGGAAAGGCTTTTATGTGCAAATATTGATCTAATAACTATCATATCGAAGTAAACGTCATGCGATGAGATGTTGTGTGGTCCCCCCACTACATCTCGTCTGGAAAGCTGGCGGTTTATTAGGCCAGTGGTTCCCAAACTGAAAAAAACAACAAACACAATACTTTTTGGGGAACTCAGTCTGACTTTCAAACTTACTCTTGAAAGTTGTAATAGTGGAATGCACAAGATGCAATTTCGAAATTGGGTAGTGCATCATCAGTTTTCCTCGTCATGTCAGTCATTGCATACCTTAGAGAGCTATTTATAACTGCACATTTTAGTGGCCTTTTATTGTCCCCAGCACAAGGTACACCTGTGTAATGTCCAGGGGTATCGTCGGACAGGGGCCGGACCCCCCCGTCCGTCCGTCCGTCTCAGCCTCCAGTATCTATGCTGCAATAGTCTATGTGCCGGGGGCTAGGGTCAGTCTGTTATATCTGGTGTAATTCTCCTCTTATCTGGTGTCCTGTGTGAATTTAAGTATTCTCCCTCTAATTCTCTCCCTCGCCTCCCGAAGGACCTGAGCCCTAGCACCATGCCTCATGACTACCTGGCCTGATGACTCCACCTGTCAGGTGGATTGGATGGATTATCTTGGCAAAAGAGAAACGCTCACTAACAGGGTTTAAACAAATTTGTGCACAAAATGAGAGAAATAATATTTTTGTGCATATGGAACATTTCTGGGATATTTTATTTCAGCTCATGAAACATGGGACCAACACTTCACATTTTTGTTCAGTATAGATTTTATTCTGCTAAATGTTGGACAAATTGAGTTTGGAGTCAATTCATTTTAGCCTACCTGCCAACATTTTTATAAACCCTATATCTGAGAGTACTGCAGGAGCCCTCAAGCAGTTTTCTTGATGTCTGCAATCATTTGCTGTTTCAGATAAGTAAATGGACAGCTGTGCTTCAGACTGGAGACCCAGTCAGCGAGGAGATGAGGATGCATTTGGTGTGAAGGACATTCCACTTGGGTCGGCTTTGGTAGATGTCAAGGTCTCTGTATCCCATGATTCTTGTGTAGTTGAATCAGAGATTATTTTGGGATCCTAGGGGAGCAAAGGGCATCTCTGTTGAGGCCCTTTGCTCTACTAGGAGCTGCAAGGGACACATAACTCTAGAAAACCCATCTTTAACTCAGTCTTAGACTTAAAACCTGACAAGTTGACAATGCTGTCTAATAATTTCATCCTTCTCTAGTTTGCAGATTTAGAGTCACCTTTCATTAAGGTAGAGAGACCGGATGAAGGACCATGGAGAAGGGGCGCAACATGGAGGACCAAGTGGATGGGGTAACTGAATTCATTGGACATGCCTACTTCCGTTCAAAACAGGGTCTCTGTCCCAAATGGCACCCTATTCCCTATATAGTGCACTACTTTTAAACAGGGCCCATAGGGCTTTGGTCCAAAGTAGTGCACTCTGTCGGGTGCCATTTGGAACGCATTCATAGGGTGAGCTTACTTGGTTTCCAAACCTTGTTATACTGACCATGGTGTTGAATTTTTTATTTGATAACATTTTGCTATTATATAATTTTTTGGTCCATATAAGAAGGGCATCAACTTCTTTACATAAGTACATGTACAGTTGAAGTCGGAAGTTTACATACACTTAGGTTGGAGTCATTAAAACTCATTTTTCAACCACTCCACACATTTATTGTGAACAAACTATAGTTTTGGCAAGTCGGTTAGGACATCTACTTTGTGCATGACACAAGTAATTTTTACAACAATTGTTTATTTCACTGTATCACAAATCCAGTGGGTCAGAAGTTTACATGCACTAAGTTAACTGTGCCTTTAAACAGCTTGGAAAATTCCAGAAAATTATGTAATGGCATTAGAAGCTTCTGATAGGCTAATTGACATCATTTGAGTCAATTGGAGGTGTACCTGTGGCGGTATTTGAGGCCTACCTTCAAACTCAGTGTTTCTTTGCTTGACGTTATGGGAAAATCAAAAGAAATCAGCCAAGACCTCAGAAAAGAATTGTAGACCTCCACAAGTCTGGTTCATCCTTGGGAGCAATTTCCAAACGCCTGAAGATACCATGTTCATCTGTACAAACAATAGTGCGCATGTATAAACACCATGGGACCACACAGCCGTCTTACCGCTCAGGAAGGAGATGCAATCTGTCTCCTAGAAAACGTACTTTGGTGCGAAAAGTGTAAATCAATCCCAGAACAACAGCAAAGGACCTTGTGAAGATGCTGGAGGAAACAGGTACACAAGTATCTATGTCCACAGTAAAACAAGTCCTATATCGACATAACCTGAAAGGCTGCTCAGCAAGGAAGAAGCCACAGCTCCAAAACCGCCATAAAAAAGTCAGACTAAGGTTTGCAACTGCACATGGGGACAAAGATTGTACTTTTTGGAGAAATGTCCTCTGGTCTGATGACACAAAAATAGAACTGTTTGGCCATAATGACCATTGTTATGTTTGGAGGAAAATGGGGGCCACTTGCAAGCCGAAGAACACTATCCCAACCGTGAAGCACGGGGGTGGCAGCATCATGTTGTGGGGGTATATGCTGCAGGAGGGACTGGTGCACTTCACAAAATAGATAGCATCATGAGGACGTAAAATTATGTGGATATATTGAAGCAACATCTCAAGACATCAGTCAGGAAGTTTAAACTTGGTCGCAAATGGGTCTTCCAAATGGACAATGACCCCCAAGCATACTTCCAAAGTTGTGGCAAAATGGCTTAAGGACAACAAAGTCAAGGTATTGGAGTGGCCATCAGAAAGCCCTGACCTCCATCCTATAGAAAATTTGTGGGCAGAACTGAAAAAGCGTGTGTCAGCAAGGAGGCCTAGAAACCTGACTCAGTTACACCAGCTCTGTCAGGAGAAATGGGCCAAAATTCACCCAACTTATTTTGGGAAGCTACCCGAAACGTTTGACCTAAGTTAAACAATTTAAAGGCAATGCTACCAAATACTAATTGAGTGTATGTAAATGTCTGACGCACAGGGAATGTGATGAAAGAAATGAAAGCTGAAATAAATCATTCTCTCTACTATTATTCTGACATTTCACATTGTTAAAATAAAGTGGTGATCCTAACTGACCTAAGACAGGGAATTTGTACTTGGATTAAATGTCGGGAATTGTAAAAAACTGAGTTTAAATGTATTTGGCTAAGGTGTATGTAAACTTCCGACTTAAACTGTATATCTTTTTTTGGCTTTGCAATTATAACTGAGTGATGTCTTTGCAGGAAACACCAGATCCAGCAATAATGCCATCCAGAATCTCCCCATTGAGAATCATCAGCACTTGGAAGAAGAGGAGAATCATGCCCCACTAACCCTCCTAGAGGAGCAGCTGGCAGAAGATCCAGAGAAGCTCAGTAAGCTGCACCAGTTTGGGAACCGTGGAGAGCAGGAGACCAGTGTTCTGGAGTTTGTAATAAAGATGGAGAAGGAGAAAGAACATTCTGGATCCAGTCAGGATGGATGTCAACAGAGGAACACAGAAAAGCAGGGGAATCCCTTGAGCTCTGAGTTTGTAATGGATGAAAGAGACAGTCAACTGTGGTCGTCTATAGTTCAAGGGAATGACCCTGACATAGTCATAGACACTGACTTTCCTAATTTCTCTTGTTGCAGTATTCAGAGTTTTTTCAGATTGTGCCGAAGCTCAGCCCCTATCCTAAATGGTACCCTATATTCCCTATTTAGTGCACTACTTTTGATCAGAGTCCTGACTTTTGTTTTGGATGTGAAACTAAATAATTGTGTTCATTGCTACACACCAGAGGGCAGTGTAACACTTCATTCAAAAAATAGGAAATGGTCAGTCACTCTAATGTGGTTTTGCTGAGGGAACAAGAACTAACCCAAATGTAAAGTTGTCCTTTACTGTTGGGTCCTTTGAAAAATAAAACTGTAATGGAGGGGTTGTCATATGCCAGAAATAGAGAAAGCTATGACGCTTTTCCAATAAGTAAGGGCTTTACAATACAACACAAATTAATTTTCTATTAGTTACAGCGAACAACGGAAAAGTGTCTTCCCCTTGCACCTAGCCGTATTTCACTGGTGTAGACAGGAGGCAGTTGCATGTTTAGAACTACTGAATTTATTTAAGCACTATAGATCAAAGCGGGACAAACCCAAACACTGTTGTGCTCAAAATATATCTTCATAATGAAAAGGCACAGGGCAAACCCAAAGTGCAAAATATAAAGTACTCAGGAAATAGTAGGAGAGATTCCTTTCAGGAAAACAAGTAACATTTACAATGACCGACAAAGACAATTGGCAGAGGGAGTATATATACAGTGATAGAGTGGGGATGAGATAAGTCCGGGGTTGATGAGTGAAGGGCGTTTGCCAGCAGTCGTTTCGGCAGCAGCTAGAGGGCCGAACGCCTGAGCTGGACAGGAGGGGAGCCAAAGCGAAGGCTGGTGTGACACCGTCGGGAGAATTTGGGAAGGTTGTGGCTGATTTAACTTCACTTATTGTGGTGATCTATTCAGCACCATGGATAGTGCTGGGGTTGATCAATTGTCCACGAATCTAAACCCACTGTGAATCATGTGCTAAAAGCTAACATTTACTTATTGCATTCACTCACCTAAAAATCTATGGTTGGCCCATTTCTAGCCATGAAGTAAATTATCATCTCTCAAGGTTTTGTTTCAAAATGTTTATTTAGTCACAGCATAAAATAAATGAACCGTGAGCCTTCTGGCTACACAATCGTGGACTATACAAAGGGGGTACAAAACATTAGGAACTCCTGCTCTTTCCATGACAGACTGACAAGGTGAATCCAGATGAAAGCAATGATTCCTTATTGATGTCACCGTATTGATGTTAAATCCACCTCAATCAGTGTAGATGAAAGGGAGAAAACAGGTTAAAGATCATTTTTAAGCCTTGAGACAATTGAAACATTGATTGCGTATGTGTGCCATTCAGAGGGTGAATGAGCAAGACAAAAGATGTGAGTGCCTTTGAACGGGGTATGGTAGTAGGTGCGAGTGGCACCGGTTTGATTGTGTCAAGAACTGCAACATTGCTGGGTTTTTCACGCTCTACAGTTTCCCGTGTATATCAAGATTGGTCCACCCCCCAAAGAATATCCAGCCAACTTGACACAACTGTGGGAAGCATTGGAGTCAACATGGGCCAACATCCCTGTGGAACGCTTTCGACACCTTGTAGAGTCCATGCCCCTGCGAATTGAGGCAGTTCTGAGGGTAAAAGGGGATGCAACTCAATTTTAGGATGGTGTTACTAATGTTTTGTTCACTCTGTGTATAATCTAATTAAATAAACAAGTCAAGACCCATCAATTATTATTTTCCATTATTACTTTTATTCAAGACAGAAAAAACTAAATGTTCATAAAGCAGTTCAATTCAAGTTTATTAAAAAAATTTTTTTAAATGGCATTAACATGAAAAACAGTCTTAGTCAGAAACAGTAACTATAATTGTAGATAGGCCTAACTGTAATTGTAGCTGACTGATTCTCAAGACCCAGCCAATCACAGTGGTGTAAAGTACAGTACTTAAGTAAAAATACTTTAAAGTACTACTTAAGTAGTTTTTTTGTGGTATATGTACGTTACTATTTATATTTTTTACTACTTTTACTTCACTACATTCTTTAAGAAAATATACTTTTTACTCCATACATTTTCCTTGTCACCCAAAAGTACTCGTTACATTTTGAATGCTTAGCACAACAGGAAAATAGTCAAATTCACACACTTATCAACCGAACATCCATGGTCATCCCTACTGCCTATTATCTTGCGAACTCACGAAAAACACATGCTTCGTTTGTAAATTATGTCTGAATGTTGGAGTGTGCCCGTGGCTTTCTGTAAAAAATAGAAAAAGAAAATGGTGCCGTCTGGTTTGCTTAACATAAGGAATTTGAAATTATTTACAATTTTACTTTTGATACTTAAGTATATTTTAAACCAAATACTTGTGTACTTATACTCAAGTTGAATTTTACTGGGTGACTTTTACTTTTACTTGAGTCATTTTCTATTAAAGGTATCTTTACTTTTACTCAAGTAAGATAGTTGGGTACTTTTTCCACCACTAGCCAAACACATGTAGAATAACATTCTACACACAAACTAAGGTTATAGGCTACATCAAATAACCTGGTAGGCCTACCCTGCAGCAAACAAACAAAGTATTTGCTTAGGCTACAGGCCTATCTGTTTAACTTTTCTTTTATGCTGAAGTGGGCTCTCAAAAAGCATGTGCATCAATTGTTCCCGGACTCAGGCGGTTACTGATAATCGCCACAAATTGGCCACAGACTGAGAAGGCTCTCTTGATCTCCATAGAGGTAGCCTGGATCTTGGCGAGAGATGATGCATGTTTTTTTACCATTTTTTTGTTGTTGCTTAAATTAGGCAGAATTCCCTTAGACAGAATTTTTAACAGGTTGGTTTTGTAGTCGGCCTCATTGGCATTCATTTGAATAAAGCTTTGCCACACAGACAACCTTTTCTTTAGTTAATTAAAGCAGTTAGGCCAAACAGTAGCTCAAAAGCTGGAGCCAATTTTCTTACCTATTAACTGCATTTCAAGGTTGTGTATAGTTTCAGCATAAACAATGCATGAGTGTCACGCACTGACCATAGAGAGCCTTTATTTTCTATGGTGGAGTAGGTCAGGGCGTGACTGGGGGGTTAGTCTAGTTTATATTTTCTATGTGGGGTTCTAGGTTGTTTTTCTATGTTGCGGTTTTGGTATGATTCCCAATTACAGGCAGCTGGCTATCGTTGTCTCTAATTGGGGATCAAACTTAAGTAGCATTTTTTCCACCTGTGGGTTATGGAATATTGTTTATGTCTGTGTTAGTGTGTTTGTGCACTACGTTGTCACGGGTCTTTGTAAGTTTTGTTATTTTGTGTCCAGTTTCACTTTATAATTAAAGATGTGGAACTATACTCACGCTGCGCCTTGGTCTGCTCATTTAGAAGACCGTGACAGAATATCCCATCAAAACAGGACCAAGCAGCGTGCCCAGGTGGAGAAAGTATCCTGGGCTTGGGAGGAGAGAAAGAAGGAGAAGACATTCTGAACATGGAAGAAAATTATGGCTGGAGACGAAAGCCTTCCGTGGAAGCAGACGTAGGGAGAGAAGGGAGGACAGCGACGACACCGTGGTTCGCGGCCACAGAGAGACCAAGGACAACCCCAAGATTTTTTGGGGGGGGGAAATTGGGGGGGGGAAACTCGAAATTGAGTTCAGGTGCATCCTGTTTCCATTGATCATCCTTGAAATGTTTATACAACTTGATTGGAGTCCACCTGTTGTAAATTAAATTGATTGGACATGATTTGGAAAGGCACACACCTGTCTATATAAGATCCCACAGTTGACAGGAAATGTCAGAGCAAAAACTAAGCCAACTAAGGAATTGTTCGTAGAGCCCCGAGACAGGATTGTGTTGAGGCACAGATCTGGGGAAGGGTACCAAAACATTTCTGCAGCATTGAAGGTTCCCAAGAACGCAGTGGCCTCCATTATTCTTAAATGGAAGAAGTTTGGAACCACCAAGACCCTTCATAGAGCTGGCCGCCTGGCCAAACTGAGCAATTGGGGGGAGAAGGGCCTTGGTCAGTGAGGTGACCAAGAACCCGATGGTCACTCTGATAGAGCTCCAGAGTTCTTCTGTTGAGATGGGAGAACCTTCCAGAAGTGCAACCAGCTCTACTACACTCCACCAATCAGGCCTTTATGGTAGAGTGGCCAGGCGGAAGCCACTTGTCAGAAAAAGGCACATCACAGCGCACTTGGAGTTTGCCAAAAGGCACCTAAAGATGAGAAACAAGATTCTCTTATCTGATGAAACCAAGATTGAACTTTTTGGCCTGAATGCAAAGCGTCACGGCTGGAGGAAACCTGGCACCATTCCTAAAATTGTAGTCATCATGACTGAATACCGACTGGGCATGCAGGGCACCAAATTTTATTTGTCACATGATTTGTAGACTAACTTACTGTCTCTTTCCAAAAATGCAGAGAGAGAAATAGAAAAAGAAAGAAAGATAATAGCATGAGGAATAAATACACAATGAGTAACGATAACTTGGCTATTTACACAAGGTACCAGTACTGAATCGATGTGCAGGGGTACGAGGTAATTGAGGTAGATATGTCTATATGGGTAGGGGTAAAATGACTACTAACCTAAATTATAGAGTAAACCACAATACTAACCACAATACTAACCTAAATTATAGAGTAAAAAGAAGGAAGCCTGTACAGAATAAAAATATTCCAAAACTTACACCATGTTTGCAACAAGGCACTAAATTAAAACTGCTAAAAATCTGGCAAAGAAGTTAACTTTATGTCCTGAATACAAAGTGGTGTGTTTGGAGCAAATCCAACACAACACATCACTGAGTACCGCTCTTCATATTTTTAAGCATGGTGGTGGCTGCATTATGTAATGGGTATGCTTGTCATCATAGTTACATGTTTGGACTTAAATCTGCTTAAAAATCTATGGCAAGACTTGAAAATGGCTATCCAGCAATGATCAATAACCAACTTGACAGCTTGAAGAATTTAAAAAATAATAATGTGCAAATATTGTGCAATCCAGGTGTGCAAAGCTCTTTGAGACTTACCCAGAAACACTCACAACTGTAATCACTGCCTAAGGTGATTCTTACATGTATTGACTCAGTGGTGTGAATACTTACGTAAATTAGATATTTCTGTATTTCATTTGGCAAAAAACAAATAATAATCTTTTCACGTTGTCATTATGGGATATTGTGTGTAGATGGGTGAGAGAAAAACATCAACATAATCAATTCTAAAATCAGGCTGTAACACAACAAAATGTGGAATAAGTCAAGGGGTATGAATACTTTCCAAAGGCACTCTCCAGAATAGTAGTTTGAATCCTCCTTTAAGACATTAAATAAAAAACATGAATTATAGAATGAAAAAGTGCTACTATAAATAAGTATTACAAATATACAGAGAACATCCATAATTGTCAGTATACCAACATAGCACATTTCAGTTACAGGTTACACCACTATGTTATGGGAACACTTACAGTTTGGTCATTTACTTCACCTATAAAATCTAATAAAAAAAAACCAAATACTATTACAACTTGCAAGTATTTCTGAACTGTACAAAATAAATATAAATGTACTAAATGATCAAGCTAATACATTAATTGAATGTCAATAATAACAGTCGGATCGATTCGGCTCAACACAGCTGTGTATTTACAAAATTGTAATATACACTGAGTATACCAAACATTAGGAACACCTTCCGAATATTGAGTTGCAACCCCTTCCCCTTTTGCCCTCAGTACAATCTCAATTCATCGGTGCATGGACTCTACAAGGTGTCGAAAACATTCCACAGGGATGCTGGCCCGTGTTGACTCCAATGTTTTCCACTGTTGTGTCAAGTTGGCTGGATGTCCTTTGGGTGGTGGACCATTCTTGTTACACACGGGAAACTGTTGAGTCTGAAAAACCCAGCAGCGTTGAAGTTCTTGACCACCATAGCCCGTTCAAAGGCACTTAAATATTTTGTCTTGCTCAATCACCGTCTGAACAGAACATATACACAATTCATGTCTCAAGGCTTAAAAATCCTTCTTTAACCGATCTCCTCCCCCTCATCTACACTGGTTGAAATGCATTTAACAAGTGACATCAATAAGGGATCATAGCTTCCAGCTGGATTCACCCGGTCAGTCTATGTCATGGAAAGAGGTGTTCTTAATGGTTTGTACACTCAGGCTACTTTACTCAAAATTGCCAGGTTTTCATAACACACATTAAAGGCTCAATGCAGCCATTTTTATCTCAATATGAAATCATTTGTGTATAACAATTTGTGCCTTACTGTTATTTTTGTCTGGGAGTGGTCTGAGCGTGGAGCCTGATTGGACGAGCCTAATGGGAAGGATATGTGACCTAAAAACGAATTGTTATTGGCAGAGAGGTTTAGAACTCTCTTTCTTATTGGTCTATTAACTCATTTATCACCAGCCAGGCCAAAACTCCATCTCATCAAAACAGGCAGAAATTTCAGGTGGTCTTTTCGAACAGCTACAAGGGCATTATCATCATTTTCACCATTTCACAATACTATTCCAACATTATAGTGTGTAAATATATATAAAACACAGGAAAATCACATTTTTGACAGCACTGGGCCAACCAAACCGAGATCAGTTAAATGATTTGAATTCCATTTTGTTATTTTTTGGGGGTGAGTTAGAGATAAATCAGATCAAGCCCGAACTGTGCGATGTAGAAGGGAGTTGTAGTTTCCAGCAGGCCACTATTCTACATAGTTCAGCTGAGGAAACTTGGTAATTAACTACAATACCCATAATCCATTGCGCACCCACATACTTGTCCGGTCTGTGTGGAGCAGACACAGAGAGAAGAGATAGAAAGCAGCTGCTTCGCAAGGTATCTCTACCTAAAAATACACGACCTAAGTGATTGATAGTTGGCATTCAACAGTCATAAAAGAATGCAATATTTACTTTGAAGAACTACTAAAACAATGATTTTGTCAGACACCATATGCAGCAGCTTTATAGAGATGAGATGACTTGGAATGAAATAGTAAAGTCATCACATTGAACAAATGTATATACACAACAACTGAAATATTTCATTAAAATAAAGTAATGTTAATAAATAATGGTTAATAAGTGATAAGCAGTAATGAGCAGTCACTGCCATCATGGGACTTTTATTAATTGTATTATTCTGTGTCGCTACAGCATTCGACCCCAATAATGCATAGCGCATTTAATGCCCCGCAAAAATATCAAAACCAAAAACCGTGATTATTTTTTAATAATCCAACTGAAACCGAACCGACCTCAAAAAGCACTAATTGCTCAGCATTAATAATGGGAAAAGTGTGCACATGCCCAAAAGTACAAGTTTTTACTGGGTTAGTAATTACATTTATTTAATTAATACATGTAATTACTAAGCAAGTAAAAACTTAAATTTTTTGGGCACCAGCACCCTTTTTTTCTATAAATGAAGGGTTCAATGTGTGACATCAGGGTCAACATTTCGAAATGCTTTGATATACATTTAAGTATGATTTTTTTTGCCTAAAAAGCACTTAATAAAGAACGGACATGGAACGAGACAGGAACAGCGTCAGCAAACTAGTAATACAAACAAAAAACAATTAATGCAGAAGCAGGGAACAGAGCTGGGGAACTGACAAATATAATAATAATAATAGGTGATGATAGGTGATGAGTGAGTCCAGGTGAGTCCAATATCGCTGGTGCGTGTGACGAGGGAAGGCAGGTGTGCGTAATGGATGATAGGAGTGGGTGATGCAGGGCAGCCTGGCGCCCTCAAGCGCCAGGGGGGGAGAGCGCGAGCAGACGTGACAGTTTCTTTGTCATGCCTAGTAGACAGGTCTGTTTGTGCCCTAGTCAACTTCTCTATCATTCCCTGAAGAATTACAAATATAAACAACAACATTTCTATATGTAATAATATAATACAATACAATGAGTTCTGTCAAGAAAATCATTGACAATAATAATCAATACTGAAATACACTCTTCAAGCAGTGTGTTTGTGAGCGTGAAATAGCGAGAGAGGGAGATAGTGAGTGAGTGAATGTGCTTGCTTCCTCTGTCCTTGCTTCATTCACTCCTTGCCTCTCTTTGAAAGTGCATTGGAAGCCGAGGGGAGAAACCTTCACTCATCTCCCTGTGTTTTGAGATGGAAGTGAGGATCTCCTGGAAACATAAAATATAAATATTATGCACGCCAGTCTCTCTTGTCTAAGAGTTGAGGAGAGACTGACCGCATTGATAATTTTTGTAAGAAACATTAATGTGTTCAAAATTCCAAATTGTTTGTATCATCAACTTACACACAGCTCTATCACACACACTACCAGACATGCCACCAGGTCTTTTCACAGTCCCCAAATCCAGATAAAATTCAAGATTGTGTACAGTATTATATAGAGCCATTATTGCATGGAACTTCTTTCCATCTCATATTGCTCAAATGAACAGCAAACCAGGTATGAAAACCCCCAGAAAAAGCATAACCTCACGGCACAATGCCTCTCCCTTATTTGACCTAGATAGTTTGTGTGTACGTTTTGATATATTGCCAATGTGTGCTGTTTTCAAATGTATGTAGTTCTGTCCTTGGGCTGTTCTTGTCTGTTAATATTCTGTCAAATGTCATTCTGTTTCATGTTTTGTGTAGATTAAAGATGGTGCCGGAGGGGGATGGCTGCCGTTTTATTGGCTCTTAACCAACTGTGCTATTTTGTTTGTTTTTTTGCATCGTTTGTAACTTATTTTGTACATAATGTTGCTGCTACCATCTCTTATAACTGAAAAGAGCTTCTGGACATCAGAACAGCGACTACTCACCTCAAATTGGACGAATAATTTTTCTTTAATGAGTCGGACAGGAAGGATATACTCCAAACATCCGGACAGACCCTCATCCCTGTCATTCGCTGGAGATAGAAACAGAGATTTCACGGAATGAGATCGGGGTGCCTTGTGAGGATCAGGCGACGAGTGGCTAATCTACCTTCACCATCCGTACTGCTAGCTAACGTTCAATCGCTGGAAAATAAATGGGACGAACTGAAAGCACGTACATACCAACGGGACATTAAAAACTGTAATATTTTATGTTTCACCGAGTCTTGGCTGAATGACGACATAAATAACATACAGCTGGCGGGTTATACACTTTATTGGCAGGATAGAACAGCAGCCTCTGGTAAGACACGGGGCGGGGTCCTATGCATATTTGTAAACAACAACTGGTGCAGGATATCTAAGGAAGTCTCAAGGTTTTGCTCACCTGAGGTAGAGTATCTCATGATAAGCTGTAGACCATACTATCTACCTAGAGAGTTTTGATCTGTATTTTTCGTAGCTGTCTACATACCATCACAGACCGATGCTGGCACTAAAACTGCACTCAATGTGCTGTATACCGCCATAAGCAAACAAGAAAACGCTCATCCAGAGGCGGCGATCCTAGTGGCCAGGGACTTAATGCAGGGAAACTTAAATCAGCGTTACCTCATTTCTATCAGCATGTTAAATGTGCAATCAGAGGGAAAAAAACTCTAGACCACCTTTACTCCACACACAGAGACAAGTACAAAGCTCTCCCTCGCCCTCCATTTGGCAAATCTGACCATAATCCTATCCTCCTGATTCCTGCTTACAAGCTAAAATTAAAAGCATGAAGCACCAGTGACTCTCTCAACAAAAAAGTGGTCAGATGAAGCAGATGAATAAGTTCGAGGATTCTTCAACACATCAGTCACTGGCTTCATCAATAAGTCCATCGTTGAAGTCATCCACACAGTGACTGTACGTACAGTGCCTTGCAAAAGTATTCATCCCCTTTGGCGTTTTTTCCTATTTTGTTGCATTACAACCTGTAATTTAAATGCATTTTAATTTGGATTTCATGTAATGGACATACACAAAATAGTCCAAATTGGTGAAGTGAAATGAAAAAAATTACTTGTTTCAAAAAATTCAGAAAAATAAAAACGTAAAAGTGGTGCGTGCACTCACCCCCTTTGCTATGAAGCCCCGAAATAAGATCTGTTGCAACCAATTACCTTCAGAAGTCACATAAATAGTTCAACAAAGTCCACCTGTGTGCAATCTAAGTGTCACATGATCTGTCACATGATCTCAGTATATATACACGTGTTCTGAAAGGCTCCAGAGTCTGCAACACCACTAAGCAAGGGGCACCACCAACAAGTGGCACCGTGAAGACCAAGGAGCTCTCCAAACAGGTCAGGGACAAAGTTGTGGAGAAGTACAGATCAGGGTTGGTTTATAAATAAATATCAGAAAATTTGAACATCCACATAGCCCCATTAAATCCATTATTAAAAATGGAAAGAATATGGCACCACAACAAACCTGCCAAGGGAGGGCCACCCACCAAAACTAACGAACCAGGCAAGGAGGGCATTAATCAGAGAGACAACAAAGAGACCAAAGATAATCCCGAAGGAGCTGCTAAGCTCCACAGTGGAGATTGGAGTATCTGTCCATAGGACCACTTTAAGCCATACACAGATCTGGGCTTTACGGAAGAGTGTCCAGAAAAAATCCATTGCTTAAAGAAAAAAATAAGCAAACACGTGGGAGACTCCCCAAACATATGGAAGAAGGTACTCTGGTTAGATGAAACTAAAATTGAGCTTTTGGCCATCAAGGAAAATGTTATGTCTGGCGCAAACCCACCACCTCTCATTCCCCGAGAACCCGATCCTCACAGTGAAGCATGGCGGTGGCAGCATCATACTGTGTGGGGATGTCTTCATCAGCAGGGACTGAGAAACTGGTCAGAATTGAAGGAATGATGGATGGCGCTAAATATAGGGAAATTCTTGAGGTAAGCCTGTTTCAGTCTTCAAGAGATTTGATCCAGCAGGACAATGACCCTAAGCATCCTGCTAAAGCAATCCCTGAATGGTTTAAAGGGAAACATTTAAATGTCTTTGAATGGCCTAGTCAAAGCCCAGACCTCAATCCAATTGAGAATCTGTGGTATGACTTAAAGATTGCTGTAAACCAGCGGAACCCATCCAACTTGAAGGAGCTGGAGCAGTTTTGCCTTGAAGAATGGGCAAAAATCCCAGTGGCTAGATGTGCCAAGCTTATAGAGACATACCCCTTATAGAGACTTGCAGCTGTAATTGCTGCAAAGGGTGGCTCTACAAAGTATTTACTTTGGGGGGGTGAATAGTTATGCACGCTCAAGTTTTTTGGTTTTTGTCTTATTTCTTGTTAGTTTCACAATAAAAAACATTATGCTTGAGAGGGATGAGGCAAAGAGTATGGCAAATAAGTCTGGCAGCAAAACCGGTTGGCAAACGTACTGCAAATTGAGAAATCATGTGACTAAACTAAATAAAAATAATTAGAAACTATGCTATGAAACCAAAAAATATATATAAAGAATGATAGTAAAAAGCTTTGGAGCACGTTAAATTACATTTTGGGAAAAAAGCTTTTCCTGTAGTCAATGATCAGTTCCTTTGTCTTGCTCACATTGAGGGAGAGGTTGTTGTCCTGGCACCACACTGCCAGTTCCCTGACCTCCTCCCTATAGGCTGTCTGATTGTTGTCATTGGAAAACTTAATGATGGTGTCGTGCTTGGCGATGCAGTCATGGGTGAACAGGGAGTACCAGAGGGGACTAAGTACACACCTCTGAGGGGCCCCAGTGTTGAGGATCTGCGTGGCAGACGTGTTGTTGCCTACCCTTACCACCTGGCAGCGGCCCTTCAGGATGTCCAGGATCCAGTTGCAGAGGGAGGTGTTTAGTCGCAGGGTCCTTAGCTTAGTGATGAGCTTTGTGTGCACTATGGTGTTGAACGCTGAGCTGTAGTCAATAAACAGCATTCTCACATAGGTGTTCCTTTTGTCAAGGTGGGAAAGAGCAGTGTGGAGTGTGATTGAGATTGTGTCATCTGTGGATCTGTTAGGGCGGTAAGCGAATTGGAGTGGGTCTAGGGTATCTGGGACGATGCTGTTGATGTGAGCCATGACCGGCCTCTCAAAGCACTTCATGGCCACCAACCTGAGTGCTGCGGGGCGCCAATAATTTAGGCAGGTTACCTTTGCTTCCTTGGGCACAGGGACTATGGTGGTCTGCTTGAAACATGTAGGTATTATAGACTCAGTCAGGGAGAGGTTGAAAATGTCAGTGATAACACATGCAAGTTGGTCCATCCATGCGTGCTTTGAGTACACGTACTGGTAATCCATCTGGCCCCGCGGCTGTGAATGTTGACCTGTTTAAAGGTCTTGCTCACATCGGCTACCGAGAGCGTTATCATACAGTCATCCAGAACAGCTGGTGCCTTGTGCATGCTTAAGTGTTGCTTACCTCGAAGCTAGCATAAAAGGCATTTTGCTCATCTGGTAGGCTTTCGTCACTGGGCAGCTCGCGACTGGGTTTCCCTTTGTTGTCCATAATAGTTTTCAAGCCCTGCCACATCTGACGAGCGTCAGAGCCGGTGTAGTAGGATTCAATCTTAATCCTGTATTGACACTTTGCTTGTTTGATGGTTCATCTGAGGGAATAGTGGGATTTCTTAAAAGCGTCTGGATTAGTGTCCCGCTCCTTGAAAACGGCAGCTCCAGCCTTTAGCTCGATGCGGATGTTGCCTGTAATCCATGGCTTCTGTTTGGGATATGTTCGTACGGTCATTGTGGACTACGATGTCATCAATGCACTTATTGATGAAGCCGATGACTGAGGTGGTATACTCCTTAATGCCATTGGATGAATCTCGGAACATATTCCAGTCTCTGCTAACCACAGATGTTGTTCTTTAATGGAAGCCTCTCCAACATTATCCAGGTAGAATCAGGAATTCCCCAGGGCAGCTGTATAGGTCCCTTACTTTTTTCAATCTTTACTAACGACATGCCACTGGCTTTGACCGGAAATTGAGCAAGTTGATGTGACTAAGCTGCTTGGAGTAACCCTGGATTGTAAACTGTCATGATCAAAACATATTGATACAACAGAAGTTAAGATGGGGAGAAGTCTGTCCATAATAAAGCGGAATTCAGCCTTCTTAACAACACTGTCAACAAGGCAGGTCCTACAGGCCCTAGTTTTGTCGCACCTTGACTACTGTCCGGTTGTGTGGTTAGGCGCCACAAAGTGGGACGTAGGAAAACTACATTTGGCTCAGAACAGGGCAGCACAGCTGGCCCTTGAAATTACACGGGGAGATAACATTAATGATATGCATGTCTATCTCTCATGGCTCAAAGTGGAGGAGAGATTGACTTCATCACTGCTTGTATTTGTGAGAGGTATTGACATGTTGAATGCACCGAGCTGTCTGTTTAACTTCTCTAGGGTAGGGGGCAGCATTCGGAATTTTGGATGAAAAGCATGCCCAAATTAAACTGCCTGCTTCTTGGGCCCAGAAGATATGATATGCATATAACTGTTAGATATGGATAGAAAACACTCTAAAGTTTCCAAAACTGTTAAAATAGTGTCTGTGAGTATAACAGAACTGATTTGGCAGGCGAAAACCTGAGAAAAATCAATTTCGGGAAGTAGTTATTTTTGGGGTTTTGTAGTTTTCTATTCAATGCCATTTTAGTATCCATTGACTTAGGACTCAAATTGTAGTTCCTATGCCTTCCACTAGATGTCAACAGTCTTTAGAAATTGTTTCAGGCTTGTATTCTGAAAAATGAGGAAGTAAGAGCAGTCTGAATGAGTGGACCCTAAAGTGTCACAGAGCTTTTTCATGCGCACGACCGAGAGAGTGCCTTTCTTGTTTACCTTTTATATTGACGACGTTATTGTCCGGTTGAAATACGATCGATTATTTAGGCTAAAAACAACCTGAGGCTTGAATATAAACATCGTTTGACATGTTTCTATGAACTTTACTGATACAATTAGGATTTTTTGTCTGCCTGTTTTGACTGCGTTTGAGCCTGTGGATTACTGAAGAAAACGCGTCAACAAAACTGAGGTTTTTGGATATAAAGAGACTTTATTGAACAAAAGGAACATTTATTGATTAAATTAATGTCTGCTGAGTGCAACCATATGAAGATCATCAAAGGTAAGGGATTCATTTTATCTCTATTTCTGACTTGTGTAACTCTTCTACTTGGCTGGTTACTGTTTGTAATGATTTGTCTGCTGGGCTATGTTCTCAAATAATCGTAAGGTATGCTTTCGCCGTAAAGCATTTTTAAAATCTGACACGTGGTTGGATTCACAAGAAGTTAATCTTTAAATCCATGTAAAATATGTTATGTTTTCAGAATTTTTATAATGAGTATTTCTGTATTTGAATTTGGCGCAAAGCAGTTTCACTGGCTGTTGAAGAGGTGGGACGCTAACGTCTCACGTACCCAAGAGAGGTTAAACTACAAGCACACAGCTCGGACACCCATGCCACCAGAGGTCTCGTCACAATCCCCAAGTCTAGAACAGAGTATGGGAGGCGCACAGTACTAAATAGAGCCATGACTACATGGAACTCTATTCCATATTAGGTAACCGATGCAAGCAGTAGAATCAGATTTAAAAAACAGATAAAAATACACCTTATGGAACAGCAGGGACTGTGAAGAGGCACACACAAAGGTACAAACACGCATACGCACACAAGCGCTAGCACACACACTCTACACACAGAATACATTGTAATATTGTTGTGTGGTGGTATTATACATTTTGTATTGTAGATCTGTAGTGGTGTAATAATGTTCTGTGATGTATTGTTTAATATTTTGTTTTATATGTAAGTGCCTTTAATGTGTTTTGGACCCCGGGAAGAGTAGCTGTTGCCTTGGCAGGAAGTAATGGGGATCAATAATAAATACATATCTCTTCACTACTATTACGTTAGCAGCACTAACGATGACGTCACTTTCCAATGGTAATGCCCGCATTTCAAAACATTGGTTTTTATTGCGCTGATAAGCAATTGCAAAAAGGAATTTATGGGATTTTTTTTTAAATGTGTTTTTTTAAGACCACTATTAAAAAATACAATGTTCAGACTGGTATGTTGACAATATTGGGCTTATGGTGAGACAACTAGTCTTGTAAAAGTGGTGTAGGGAGTATTCAGTAGGGTCTGTAGAATCTATGAATGGTGCCATTTCATGGGGCACTGAATGCAAATCATTGTATATGCTTTTCATATTGGCTTAAATTGTATGTATGCAGTATGCTGTGGTGAAATTATTTGTATTTTCCTATTTTTTTATAGCATTTTTAACATGTGTCTCTTTGGTAGGCTATGTACAAAGTATGCATTTTACCAATGAATTCATCAACCTGTTATTTTCTACCACCTAAATAGAATTTTTTTGCATTTTTTAAGTTTACGTCACTGACAGCTGGGCTTTTCTTGAATGTCAATACCTTTGAAAAGGTTGATGAAAACAGTACAGTTTTCTCAGGTTTGTTTCCGTATTTTGTCAAAGCATTCAATGAAAGGAGACTTCTGAGATTTCACTTTTCACTATATACAGTGCATTCGGAGAGTATTCAGACCACCTTACTTTTTCCAAATCTTGTTACTTATTCTAAAATGTTTGTTTTTTTAAACAGCAAGTTTGCCCAAGTTTGCCCAAAGGCCTTTAGTTAAAAACTCTCAGACCATGGGAAACAAGATTGAACTTTTTGGCCTGAATGCAAAGCATCACGTCTAAAGTAAAGCTGGCACAATCCCTACAGTGAAGCATGGTAGTGGCAGCATTACATTTACATTTAAGTCATTTAGCAGACGCTCTTATCCAGAACGACTTACAAATTGGTGCATTCACCTCATGACATCCAGTGGAACAGCCACTTTACAATAGTGCATCTAGATCTTTTAAGGGGGGGGGGGGGGGGGGGGGCAGAAGGATTGCTTTATCCTAGGTATTCCTTGAAGAGGTGGGGTTTCAGGTGTCTCCGGAAGGTGGTGATTGACTCCGCTGTCCTGGCGTCGTGAGGGAGTTTGTTCCACCATTGGGGTGCCAGAGCAGCGAACAGTTTTGACTGGGCTGAGCGGGAACTGTACTTCCTCAGTGGTAGGGAGGCGAGCAGGCCAGAGGTGGATGAACGCAGTGCCCTTGTTTGGGTGTAGGGCCTGATCAGAGCCTGAAGGTACTGAGGTGCCGTTCCCCTCACAGCTCCGTAGGCAAGCACCATGGTCTTGTAGCGGATGCGAGCTTCAACTGGAAGCCAGTGGAGAGAGCGGAGGAGCGGGGTGACGTGAGAGAACTTGGGAAGGTTGAACACCAGACGGGCTGCGGCGTTCTAGATGAGTTGTAGGGGTTTAATGGCACAGGCAGGGAGCCCAGCCAACAGCGAGTTGCAGTAATCCAGACGGGAGATGACAAGTGCCTGGATTAGGACCTGCGCCGCTTCCTGTGTGAGGCAGGGTCGTACTCTGCGGATGTTGTAGAGCATGAACCTACAGGAACGGGCCACCGCCTTGATGTTGGTGGAGAACGACAGGGTGTTGTCCAGGATCACGCCAAGGTTCTTAGCGCTCTGGGAGGAGGACACAATGGAGTTGTCAACCGTGATGGCGAGATCATGGAACGGACAGTCCTTCCCCGGGAGGAAGAGCAGCTCCGTCTTGCCGAGGTTCAGCTTGAGGTGGTGATCCGTCATCCACACTGATATGTCTGCCAGACATGCAGAGATGCGATTCGCCACCTGGTCATCAGAAGGGGGAAAGGAGAAGATTAATTGTGTGTCGTCTGCATAGCAATGATAGGAGAGACCATGTGAGGTTATGACAGAGCCAAGTGACTTGGTGTATAGCGAGAATAGGAGAGGGCCTAGAACAGAGCCCTGGGGGACACCAGTGGTGAGAGCGCGTGGTGAGGAGACAGATTCTCGCCACGCCACCTGGTAGGAGCGACCTGTCAGGTAGGACGCAATCCAAGCGTGGGCCGCGCCGGAGATGCCCAACTCGGAGAGGGTGGAGAGGAGGATCTGATGGTTCACAGTATCGAAGGCAGCCGATAGGTCTAGAAGGATGAGAGCAGAGGAGAGAGAGTTAGCTTTAGCAGTGCGGAGCGCCTCCGTGATACAGAGAAGAGCAGTCTCAGTTGAGTGACTAGTCTTGAAACCTGACTGATTTGGATCAAGAAGGTCATTCTGAGAGAGATAGCAGGAGAGCTGGCCAAGGACGGCACGTTCAAGAGTTTTGGAGAGAAAAGAAAGAAGGGATACTGGTCTGTAGTTGTTGACATCGGAGGGATCGAGTGTAGGTTTTTTCAGAAGGGGTGCAACTCTCGCTCTCTTGAAGACGGAAGGGACGTAGCCAGCGGTCAAGGATGAGTTGATGAGCGAGGTGAGGTAAGGTAGAAGGTCTCCGGAAATGGTCTGGAGAAGAGAGGAGGGGATAGGGTCAAGCGGGCAGGTTGTTGGGCGGCCGGCCGTCACAAGACGCGAGATTTCATCTGGAGAGAGAGGGGAGAAAGAGGTCAAAGCACAGGGTTGGGCAGTGTGAGCAGAACCAGCGGTGTCGTTTGACTTAGCAAACGAGGATCGGATGTCGTCGACCTTCTTTTCAAAACGGTTGACGAAGTCGTCTGCAGAGAGGGAGGAGGGGGGGGGAGGGGGAGGAGGATTCAGGAGGGAGGAGAAGGTGGCAAAGAGCTTCCTAGGGTTAGAGGCAGATGCTTGGAATTTAGAGTGGTAGAAAGTGGCTTTAGCAGCAGAGACAGAAGAGGAAAATGTAGAGAGGAGGGAGTGAAAGGATGCCAGGTCCGCAGGGAGGCGAGTTTTCCTCCATTTCCGCTCGGCTGCCCGGAGCCCTGTTCTGTGAGCTCGCAATGAGTCGTCGAGCCACGGAGCGGGAGGGGAGGACCGAGCCGGCCTGGAGGATAGGGGACATAGAGAGTCAAAGGATGCAGAAAGGGAGGAGAGGAGGGTTGAGGAGGCAGAATCAGGAGATAGGTTGGTGAAGGTTTGGGCAGAGGGAAGAGATGATAGGATGGAAGAGGAGAGAGTAGCGGGGGAGAGAGAGCGGAGGTTGGGACGGCGCGATACCATCCGAGTAGGGGCAGTGTGGGAAGTGTTGGATGAGAGCGAGAGGGAAAAGGATACAAGGTAGTGGTCGGAGACTTGGAGGGGAGTTGCAATGAGGTTAGTGGAAGAACAGCATCTAGTAAAGATGAGGTCAAGCGTATTGCCTGCCTTGTGAGTAGGGGGGGAAGGTGAGAGGGTGAGGTCAAAAGAGGAGAGGAGTGGAAAGAAGGAGGCAGAGAGGAATGAGTCAAAGGTAGACATGGGGAGGTTAAAGTCACCCAGAACTGTGAGAGGTGAGCCGTCCTCAGGAAAGGAGCTTATCAAGGCATCAAGCTCATTGATGAACTCTCCAAGGGAACCTGGAGGGCGATAAATGATAAGGATGTTAAGCTTGAAAGGGCTGGTAACTGTGACAGCATGGAATTCAAAGGAGGCGATAGACAGATGGGTAAGGGGAGAAAGAGAGAATGACCACTTGGGAGAGATGAGGATCCCGGTGCCACCACCCCGCTGACCAGAAGGTCTCGGGGTGTGCGAGAACACGTGGGCAGACGAAGAGAGAGCAGTAGGAGTAGCAGTGTTATCTGTGGTGAGCCATGTTTCCGTCAGTGCCAGGAAGTCGAGGGACTGGAGGGACGCATAGGCTGAGATGAGCTCTGCCTTGTTGGCCGCAGATCGGCAGTTCCAGAGGCTACCGGAGACCTGGAACTCCAAGTGGGTCGTGCGGGCTGGGACCACCAGGTTAGGGTGGGCACGGCCACGCGGTGTGAAGCGTTTGTATGGTCTGTGCAGAGAGGAGAGAACAGGGATAGACAGACACATGGTTGACAGGCTACAGAAGAGGCTACGCTAATGCAAAGGAGATTAGAATGACAAGTGGGCTACACGTCTCGAATGTTCAGAAAGTTAAGCTTACGTTGCAAAAAAAAAAAAAAAAAAAAAAAAAAAAAAAAAAAATACAAGATCTTATTGACTAAAATGATATAGTACTGCTGGCTGGTGAAGTAGCCTGGCTAGCAGTGGCTACGTTGTTGAAAGTGAAGCTGGCTAGGTAACCTCGACAATTTCACTAAATTTCTCTAAACTACACAATTATCATGGATACAAGGACAGCAAAGACAACTAGCTAACACTACGCTAATCAAGTCGTTCCGTTGTAATGTAAGTTTCTACAGTGCTGCTATTCGGTAGAAGTTGGCTAGCTAGCAGTGTTGGCTAGGTAGGAGGACGGCAGCGCGGCAGGCGAAAAATAGCTGGCTAGCTAACCGATAATTACTCAAAGCTACACAATTATCTTAGATAAAAAGATAGCAAAGAAAACTATGTAGCTAGCTAACACTACACAAGTCAAGTCGTTCCGTTGTAATGTAATCGTTTCTACAGTGCTGCTAATCGGTGGCTAGCTGGCTAGCTAGCAGGGTTGACTACGTTACGTTACGTTAGGGCGAGAATACCTGGCTAGCGAACCTCAGCGAACCTTGATAACTACACAATTATCACCGATACAAAGACGGCTATGTAGCCAGCTAAGTAGCTAGCTAAGATCGAACAAATACAAATCAAAGATAGCAAAGACAACTGTGTAGTCAGCCAACACTACACTGATCAAGTCGTTCCGTTGTAATGCACTCGTTTCTACAATGCTGCTATTCGGTGGCAAGCTGGCTAGCTAGCAGTGTTGGCTACGTTGCGTTACGTTAGGGCGAAAATAGCTGGCTGGCGAACCTCAATAACTACACAATTATGTTTGATGCAAAGACGGCTATGTAGCTAGCTAAGATCAAACAAATCAAACCGTTGTACTGTAGTGAAAATGAAAATCAGACCGTTGTACTATAATGAAATGTAATGAAAAGTTTATACTACTATTCGGTAGACGGTGGACGTTTGCTAGCTGCTGGGCAGATAGCAGTGTGGACTACGATAGACGACGGAGTACGATAATTACGCAATTATCTTTTATACACAGACGGCTAAGTAGCTAGCTAAGAAGAAATTGCTAAGGTTAGACAAATAAAACCGTTGTACTATAATGAAATGTAATGAAATGTAATGAAAATGAAATGAAAAGTTATACTACCTGCAGAGCGAATGCAAATGCGACCGCTCGCTCCAAACCGGATGTCTAGATGAATGCTGTGGGGATGTGGGGATGTTTTTCAGCAGCAAGGACTGAGAGACTAGTCAGGATCGAGGCAAAGATGAACAGAGCAAAGTACAGAGAGATCCTTGATGAAAACCTGCTCCAGAGCGCTCAGGAACTCAGACTGGGGTGAAGATTCACCTTCCAACAGGACAATGACCCTAAGCACACAGCCAAGACAAAGCAGGAGTGGCTTCGGGACAAGTCTCTGAATGTCCTTGAGTGGCCCAGCCAGAGCTTGAACCCGATCGAACATCTCTGGAGAGAACTGAAAATAGCTGTGCACAACGCTCCTCATCCAACCTGACAGAGCTTGAGTGGATCTACAGAGAAGAATGGGAGAAACTCTCCAAATACAGGTGTGCCAAGCTTGTAGCGTCATACCCAAGAAGACTCGATGCTGTAATCCCTTTCAAAGGTGCTTCAACAAAGTACTAAGTAAAGAGTTTGAATACTTACAGTACGCAAATATTATATTTCATTAGCACATTTTTTAAATATAAATTAGCAACAATTTCTAAAAACCTGTTTTTGTTTTGTCATTAAGGGGTATTGTGTGTAGATTGATGAGGAAAAAAACGATTTAATCAATTTTAGATTAAGGCTGTACCATAACAAAATGTGGAAAAAGTCAAGGGTTCTGAATACTTTCCGAAGGCACTGTATGTAACTTTCAAATTATTCAACTAATGCACCCTGGAGTTCATCAGAGAATTTACATCTAGGATTTTCCGGCTCAGTTTTTAGGCCTAATGTTTCTTGAATTATTTCTGCTACCAAGAACTATCAACACGAATGTCACAAATGTCAGCAAGATGTGCAGAATTCAGTAATAAACTGAAGTATTCCTTCTTACTATACACTTTTCCACAGAGTTCACCAGCTTGTCACATTAAATTACTTGTACATGCTCGTATGACACAGAAACCCCAATTTTACATCGGCACAAAGAATCGTTTTTTCACTATAAGCCAATACGCATTTCATGTACAGTGATTTGCATTGTGGCCCATGTAATGGGCGGAGTAAGAGAACAGCAACTCTCTGTATTATTCAGTGCCCCATGAAATTACATCATGTATAGATTCTACTGAATTTACATAGGGTAGAGAGGAGGAGGCAAAGCAAGAGGATTTCCTCTGGCCGTGTGAGATAAGCCCTTTTTTTGTATGGAGGTCTATAAGAGAGTGTCAAACTACGTAAGGCTTATTTGATCAAATAGACGTGTTGTAATATTTAGGCTGTTACAAATGTACGGATATAAGTGGATGGATGTAACATTCCTGTTGTTCACACGCGTATCTGTCCTCTCATTGGCTAGAATGGTCCCCACCTGGCCTCACTTGCCTCCACTCATCGATGACGTATTTTCGTTGTTAGAGTGGTCACTCGGCTATCTTGTCAATATAATAGATCATATTTGCATAGGCTGACAGCTCGCGATCCTATTGGACAGTCGTGCTAGTGTTGTTCGGATGTGTTGAGGCTGTGACTGCTCCCTTCCCAGCAAAGATCATGTAGCCTATGGTCGCGTTCCCCTGCTCAGACATTGCATGCATTAACCGATGGTTGCGTGCCACGC
Source organism: Salvelinus fontinalis (assembly GCF_029448725.1). Lineage (NCBI taxonomy): Eukaryota > Metazoa > Chordata > Actinopteri > Salmoniformes > Salmonidae > Salvelinus > Salvelinus fontinalis. The sequence continues at coordinate 46,482,495 of NC_074690.1, read as the reverse complement.
CATCGACTTTTCTGTCGGGAACCAGATTGCTATTACTTATGATGTGCTTGGCTGATACTTAACATACCTATCCAGGCGTTGTAAGATCTGGCATCTGTCAGCAATGCCTGGGCAGAGGAACACACCCATAGTTTTAGAATACCTACTACTACACCTTATTTACAAAAGTATGTGGACACCCCTTCAAATTAGTCAATTTGGCTATTTCAGCCACACCTGTTGCTGACAGGTGTATAAAATCGAGAACACGGCCATGCAATCTCCATAGACAAACATTGCCAGTAGAATGGCCTTACTGAAGAGCTCAGTGACTTTCAACGTGGCACCGTCATAGGATGCTACCTTTCCAACAAGTCAGTTCATCAAATTTCTTCCCTGCTAGGGCTGCCTCAGTCAACTGTAAGTGCTGTTATTGTGAAGTGGTCTCAGAGCAACAGCGGCTCAGCCGCGAAGTGGTAGGCCACACAAGCTCATAGAACGGAACCGCTGAAGCGCCTAGCATAACACTTGATCAGAGCAAATGACATGTGGGAGCTACTGCTGTAACCACAGCTTGGAGTGAACGTCACTGTGGCATGTCTGGATGGGGTGGAAGGATCTTACAATATACAGTATGCAAACAAAAAACATTGTCAAAAATAGTAGAACCGACTACAAGTCTGACATTTCAAATGTTTGTTTTTCAAGTGTTGTGATAATTTAATCAATTACAGTGTCTAGTTTTCTACCAACCCACTGCAAATGTTGTGGTGAAGGAACAACTGTTTTGAATGATGAGAACACCACAGCTTCCTGTTTTATCTGTATAACTAGTGGCTTGTGAGCCTCAGGGTAAGACATCAGATCTTATCAAGGTGGCTGTTGGACAGTAAGGGAAAAGGGTTGGACCCAGGGTTTGTAGAACGTTGTTCTACAATACAGTCATTGCAAATAACATTGAATATATTGCACACACACACATATTTGAGGGCCAGTGTGTTAGAGTGTGTGCATTCAGGAGTTTTTCCGGGTGCATAGAACAAAGCGGCTTGTGTTCTGGTATGTATATAGCCTAACGTTATGTAACTGCTATTTGGTATTCAGATCAGTGACCTTTTAGCTGTGTGTTCTTTGGCCTTCTATTCAAATCTGTCACTGGTTCAAATGAGTTATGCACAGACTGGCCATATGGCAATTCTGGCACATGCCACATGGTCGGGTCCAAAGTCCAGTGGGCCTGTCTAATGTTTTTCTGTTGTTGCACAAAATTATCAACATTTGTCTAAAAGTTGGGATTTGTGGTCCGGTGTGAGGACCTCAATGATATAAATGGGCCAGCGTGTTAGAAATGCTCGGGCCAATTGCTGGTCCCAGCCCGTCCCTGGTTATGCATATCATTTTTCTAAACAGTGTTTGTCGCCTTTACTTGGCCTGAATTTACTTTGGTAAAACACCATTTCTGAGGTAGGAGGAGGCGCAATAGTCATCCTTGTTAATGTGACTGTAGCTGTACACGTTTACGCTGAGGATTGAGGAAGTTGGTCCAAGAACTGTACTAGAACTGTTTGTCCAACATGTTTAATGTATTGAATGTCTTAAAGCAATATGTCCTCTCATGTTGCAATGCCATGCTATATTCTAGCCAAAAAGAGGTGTGGAATTCTAGAGAATTGACTCTCCCATCCAAAAGGAAAGGTGACATTCTGGGAGTCTGTCCCAGTTCCAAGCTGTCTGACTTCAATCCAAGTGGGAAGGATGTCTGACCCTCTTACAGTAATAAGGCCAGCCCTCTAAATTTAATTTAACCCGTTGTGTGTGTGTGCAGGGTTGGGCAGACTACTTTAAAAAAGTAATCAGTTACAGATTACATGATAATAAATGTAATTAAAACTGGGTGGTTCGAGCCCTGAATGCTGACTGGCTGACAGCCTTGGTATGGCAGACTGTATACATGTTATATGTGTTATGTTTTGTCATACAGTTGAAGTCAAAAGTTTACATACACCTTAGCCAAATACATTTAAACTCAGTTTTTCACAATTCCTGACATTTAATCCTAGTAGAAATTCCCTGTTTTAGGTCAGTTAGGATCACCACTTTATTTTAAGAATGTGAAATGTCATAATAATAGTAGAGTGAATGATTTATTTCAGCTTTTATTTCTTTCATCACATTCCCAGTGGGTCAGAAGTTTACATACACTAAATTAGTATTTGGTAGCATTGTCTTTAAATTGTTTAACTTGGGTCAAACGTTTCGGGTAGCCTTCCAAAAGCTTACCACGATAAATTGGGTGAATTTTGGCCCATTCCTCCTGACAGAGCTGGATTAACTGAGTCAGGTTTGTAGGCCTCCTTGCTAGCACACACTTTTACAGTTCTGCCCACACATTTTCTATGGGATTGAGGTCAGGGCTTTGTGATGGCCACTCCAATACCTTGACTTTGTTGTCTTTAAGCCATTTTGCCACAACATTGGAAGTATGCTTGGGGTCATTGTCCATTTGGATGACCCATTTGCGACCAAGCTTTAACTTCCTGACTGATGTCTTGAGATGTAGGTTCAATAAATACACATAATTTTCCTCCTCATGATGCCATGTATTTTATGAAGTGCACCAGTCCCTCCTGCAGCAAAGCACCCCCACAACATGATGCTGCCACCCCCATGCTTCACGGTTGGGATGGTGTTCTTCGGCTTGCAAGCCTCCCCCTTTTTCCTCCAAACACAACGATGGTCATTATGGCCAAACAGTTCTATTTTTGTTTCATCAGACCAGAGGACATTTCTCCAAAAAGTACGATCTTTGTCCCCATGTGCAGTTGCAAATAGATGTCTGGCTTTTTTATGGTGGTTTTGGAGCATCGGCTTCGTCCTTGCTGAGCGGCCTTTCAGGTTATGTTGATAATATAGGACTTGTTTGACTGTGGATATAGATACTTTCGCACCTGTTTCCTCCAGCATCTTCACAAGGTCCTTTGCTGTTGTTCTGGGATTGATTTCCACTTTTTGCACCAAAGTACATTCAGCTCTAGAGACAGAATGTGTCTCCTTCCTGAGCGGTATGACGGCTGTGTGGTCCCATAGCGTTCATACTTGCGTATAATAGTTTGTAAAGATGAACGTGGTACCTTCAGGTGTTTGGAAATTGCTCCCAAGGTTGAACCAGACTTGTGGAGGTCTACATTTTTTTCTGAAGTCTTGGCTGATTTCTTTTGATTTTCCCATGATGTCAAGCAAAGAGGCACTGAATTTGAAGGTAGGCCTTGAAATACATCCACAGGTACACCTCCAATTGACTAAAATTAAGTCAATTAATTTTCAGTCGTCTGAAGGAACTGTTCAACAATGCGCCCGTGTTGGGGCATCTGGACCCCTCTTTAGCATTCATAGTGGAGGTGGATACGTCCGAGGCGGGGGTCGGGGCCGTGCTGTCCCAGCGCTCGGGCGTGCCACCCAAGCTCCGCACTTGTGCCTTTTTTTCGAGGAAACTAGGTCCGGCAGAGCGGAACTATGACGTGTGGGACCGGGAGTTGTTAGCTGTAGTCAAGGCTCTGAAGGTGTGGAGACATTGGCTTGAGGGGGCGAAACACCCTTTTCTCATCTGGACTGACCATCGTAATCTCGAGTATATCCGGGCAGCGAGGAGACTAAATCCGTGTCAAGCTAGATGGGCCATGTTCTTTACCCGCTTTCGGTTCACCATCTCGTACCGGCCAGGCTCCCAAAACACCAAAGCCGACGTGCTGTCCCGCCTCTATGATACTGAGGAGCGGTCCGTTGAGCCAACTCCCATCATTCCACCTTCATGTCTCGTGGCACCGGTAGTATGGGAGGTGGACGCGGAGATAGAGAGGGTCTCACAGTTGGAGCCGGCCCCCCCTAACTGTCCAACGGGGGCTCAAAATGTGCCGAGGCGGGTCCGGGATAAGCTAATCCGTTGGGCTCATACTCTCCCCTCCTCGGGTCATCCTGGCATCGAGAGGACAGTACGGAGTCTTAGAGGGAGATACTGGTGGCCCACGTTGGCTAAGGACGTGAGATTTTATGTCTTCTCCTGCTCGGTGTGCGCTCAGAGCAAGGCTCCTCGGCACTTGCCTAGAGGGAAGTTACAGCCCCTCCCCGTTCCACAACGGCCGTGGACACACTTATCGGTGGACTTCCTTACCGACCTTTCCCCGTCCCTGGGAAGTACTATGATCCTGGTCGTTGTGGATCGGTTTTCTAAGTCCTGACGTCTCATCCCGTTGCCCGGTCTCCCTACGGCCCTGCAGACTGCGGAGGCCTTGTTTACCCATGTCTTCCGGCACTATGGGGTGCCTGAGGACATCGTTTCTGATCGGGGCCCCCAATTCACGTCCAGAGGTTGGAGGGTGTTTATGGAGAGACTGGGGGTCTCGGTCAGCTTGACCTCGGGTTTTCACCCCGAGAGTAATGGGCAGGTGGAGTGCGTAAACCAGGATGTGGGCAGGTTTCTGCGGTCATATTGCCGGGACCGGCCTGGTGAGTGGGCGAAGTATGTTCCTTGGGCTGAGCTCGCTCAGAACTCCCTCCGCCACTCCTCAACGAACATGTCCCCTTTTGAGTGTGTGTTGGGTTACCAGCCGGTCCTGGCACCATGGCATCAGAGCCAGACCGAGGCTCCTGCGGTAGAGGAATGGGTACAGCGCTCCAAGGACACCTGGAGAGCCGTCCAGGAATCGCTAAGACCTCAGGGACTTTGGCTTTGTAGGACCAAACCTGTCAGGCAGGGTCAGCAGCTGTGCTGCTCTAGTAGGTCTCTGTCCACATTCCTCTTTCTGTTTTGGCTGCATACAGGAAACTTACAGAAAGCCCATAAAACAGATACATCCCTAACAAAACAATCTGGTGCGATAAAGTCTTCAATAGACCGATATAACAGATACAAGAGAAATCTGATTATTTCATGAGATGATGATTAATTGTGCAAATACTCTGAATGTAGACCAGGATTCCCCAACTATATTCAGCCGCGGGCCATTTTTTTCTGGTGGGGGGCTGGAATATAATTATAAATCATTTGTACACTGCAAATTGACTGCAAGAAGCCCAGAAAAAATACACAATAATTAATCGGGATAATCGGGATATCATTACATATGTGTCTTTATTTATGCGTAGGAATACTTGGGAACAGATTTTCTGATTTAAAATTAAGTTGAGGTAATTTCCTGGTGATTGTACAGTCTTTTTTGTCCAGCAATGAAAAAACAAACAACAAACAACCATACATTTGTAAATAACTTAATAAATCACTTAAAGATGCAATCTGTGATGTTAAGCACAACAAATTCATAACAGATTGTACGATTATTTATTTAAATGTTCTATGTTTTGCAGGACGTATCATACGAAATGGATGACAGCACACAAGTGGATGACGTCGTACACAAAAAACAGGGACCACTTTTTGCTCGTGAGCACCACTTTCAAAATATTGGCGGAAATTATACAAAAGATTGAGATGGAATAATAAATCACTAAAATGGTATCGTTTGGAGACTTTTGCTTGCATCCCAAATGGCACCATATTCTCTACATAGTGCACTACATAGTACATAGTGCACTACTGGCTTTGGTCTAAAGTAGTGCACTTGATAGGGAATTTCAGACTTAACTTTGTATCCGCACTTTCAGGTATGAAGACTGAGCTAAACTGCAGAAGCCTACTAGCTTGACTGGAATGCTCCAGGAGAGGTATCGCACTAGCTGGTTGTGTATCCTTACATCAACCTAAGTCCTTGCATATCAACCAACGGCTGAGAAGATGTGAGAAGAAGAATAGACATCTGGCTCATTCTACTGGCCAAACGGTAAACTGTGAGTTGCATCGTAGCTCATTAGTTACACTGTCACATACTAGTGCTTCTGGGTAGTGTTCATTTGGAAACTTAAAAATAAAGGAGAGCCGCACACTCTAGGAGCTCAGATGCAAAAATATTTAATTTACCAACGTTTCGACAGGCAAGCTGTCTTCATCAGGGTACAATCCAGTGTTCATTTGGAACCTAATGGAAGAAACGGACTGAAACAGGGAGAGGCTATCTGAATTTGTCCAAGAAGAAACACTGTTTCTGTTGCAAAACGTTTTGCTACGGTGTGCACTAATGAATGCAACTCTGGTGAGTTTCATTGTGCAGCCTCTCAGTGGCAGACCGAGTCCTGAATATCCAGAGTGAGAAAGGGATGTACAGTATGAACAGAATTATAATATCGTTTTTTATAAAAGGTGATGCTTTAAAGGTCCGTTGTGATGACTTTTTGTTGTGTATTCTACCATTGAATCATGCATTATAATGAAGATTGTTATGATCATACTATTCATTTTTGGGATTGAAATATGGGAAGGAAATGTAGAGCTAAATTGTGTTTATGCAGAGGAAAGAGCTTTATTGGCTTGTTAAACCAGCCTGATCTCACAAGCTCACATTCTTTTTCACTGCACGTATCATGTGAAGTGAAACGACCGCGAGCGCAATGGTCAGTCTGGTTTCACGAAGTTTGGACCCGAAGAAGAACTGAGCTACAAGCATAAAAAAAAGCCTGTTTCCCGAACAAAAACCGAAAGGATCAGAGGACAGGGTGCATCCCAAATGGCACCCTTTTCCCTATAAAGCGCACTACTTTTGAACCCTCTGGTCAAAAGTAGTGCACGATGTAGGGAATAGGATGCCATTTGGGATGAAGACAGATTGTGCAAAGGAAGTGAATGCTAATGCAGATGACAGAACAGGAAACTGTATCAAAAGGCTGTAAAGAATGCCAACAGATGAATAAAGCGGAGGTAACACTCTACACTTCGTTATATGTGTGCGTGTGTGTGTGTGTGTGTGTGTGTGTGTGTGTGTGTGTGTGTGTGCAAGGCTGTTTCTAGCTTTTTGGGGGCCCTAAGTGAGATTTGGTTACACCCCCCCCCCCCCCCCCCCACCTCACAGGCAAAACATTTTAGTGCCCCCACCATAATTCTCTAAAAAAAATCTATAGGGCAGAAATAACACTTTGCAGTTTTAAAATACATTTCCTGCAATTGTACACATTTTGCCATGTGGTTGAAAGAAATATGTAACATTTTAAAGCTGATTTTCTGCAGTTCTACACGTTTTGCCATGGGAGGAGAGAAAATGTTGCAGCTTTAAAGCAAATGTCCTGTAATTTACACATTTTCCCATGACTTATGCCATGTTCATATGACATGAGTGAGAGTGACTAACAAAATCCCTTAGGGCCCCCTAGAGGTCAGGGCCCCTAGGCGCGTGCCTTGAGTGCCCAGTCAGTAGTTCAGCTATGATTACTACAAGGTTAAGATAGCTGGCTAGATGAACTTACCTAGCAGTCTATAAAATGTTAGCTATTTGAGTGACTGTCAGTGACTGACATAACAAGTGGGAAACTGCTGATGCACTACCAAATTTAATTTCAAAATTGCACGTTGTGCATTTTACTTTCCTAACTAACAGTGAGTGGAGACACCGACTGACTTCCTGGTTGGGGCCCCCCTAACGGCCGCTTACGTCGCTTATGTCTAGAAACGGCACTGTGTGTGTGTGTGTGTGTGTGTGTGTGTGTGTGTGTGTGTGTGTGTGTGTGTGTGTGTGTGTGTGTGTGTGTGTGTGTGTGTGTGTGTGTGTGTGTGTGTGTGTGTGTGTGTGTGTGTGTGTAAAGCGGAGGTAACATTACCGGTAGCAATGAGCCAAGAGCACTGACCCCGCCAAGTACAATACCCCCTAATTTCTCCTCCTCTCTTTTTCTACTCTGTCCTTCCTCTTCCTCTGTCTATCCGTTAACCCCTCGCTGAACCTGTTCTTACAGTGAGGAAAGTGATTTGGTTTAATATAAAAAAATCTTCAGCATACCAAAAACTATAATGCTAAGTTTCTAGAGCAACTTCAAAACTGCCAAAGGTGAAGTGAGTGAGACAGAATATAAATGTTTTCAAGAGAGGCTTCTTAGTTGTGCAGTTCGAACTCTGACTGACCACCATCATCCAATACGGGGGAAGAAAATAATTAAAAATATTTTTGGGGGATGCATTTTGACATATAATGCAACATGTATTTAAAGTGCATCTGAAAATGAATTTGTACATGTACATGAAATGTAACACAAAAACGTTTTTAAATATTTCACATACAATCAGGAAATGCATCCAAAATATATATTTTACATGCAGTTCAATTAAATGTAACATAAATAAACACTTCATTACCCCTTAATATGTAAATGTTTTATTTAAAATAATTCTGCAACTGAATGATTGCATCTGGTGGGATGTTCCATCTAGTTTCATATCTGTAAAGAAAAAGGAAACGTCGAATCAAATTGGGGGAAAAAATATAGATTGCTTGAGCATTTATTGAAAACATGTTCAACTAAAGTTCAATCTTACCTTCAATGCTGACACTGAGCCTCACTGAGCCTCAGACATCAGGCAGTCACCCTCAGTTTGCACCATCGATATTGCTGCGGACAGGGGAATGAGTAATTAAGGGGAATATTTCTTCTACTTTTAGTATATTTCCTTGGACAAAATTCTTAGCAAGCCTTGTTCATTTCTTCTATCAATTATGTTGTGATCTTCCAATGTTGCACAGCACATTCTCTCTCCAGCCTATGGAAACACAATAGGACAGACACATTTGAAGAGAGCTATTGAAGTAATTCGAGACAAACATGACTGTCGAAGCTTACGAAGTCATGAAGCTATCTTATATCTTCATATCTTTAAAGAAAAAGGAAATGGTGAATCAAATTTGAAAGAAATGTACATTACCAAAAGTAATGCATCAAAAAATTCAAAAATCATGCTTCTATCGTTAAGATTTCAGGCACCATCAGTTTGCATCACCAATGTTTCTGTGGAAAGGTTAGGGGGATGTATTATGTGCAGATCAGCAATTTCGAATGTAAAGGTGCTGCATGGTTTTACATGTTCTGAAGATTTGCAGTTTAACATTATTCGGACGCATTTTGTCTATTCCCTTGGACAAAATTCTTACCTAGCGTTGACCCACACAATTCCAAGGCCTGTTCATCTCTTCTGTAATTTGCACGTCCTCGGGTCTGCACAGTTTATTCTCTCCATTCAGCATATGGAAACAAAACAAATTCTCAAATACATTAAAATCCCTTTTAGGCCTGTGTATTAAATGTAACAAAAACCAATGGAGAGGAACAACAGAAGCGCAACAAAGCTAAGGCGAAATTGCATGGTACCTACCTCTAAGATAGCTAGCGGTTAGCAGTTAGCATGTGACTGTTATACAAATGTCATAAAATGTAACCTTCTAAAATACATTTAATTAGCGTGGTTCATGTGGACAAGAACCACAAGACTCACAAGATTATATTATGCACACTATATTCAAACTCACTCACACACACTGCACTGGCACTCTCACATAAATCCCACAAACATTCACATACACTACATATGCACACACACACATATCAGACACAACACGAACACACACAAACGCACACACACGCACACGCTGCTGCTACTCAGTTCTTTATTTTACTCTTATTATCATCTATTCTGATGCCTGGTCACTTTACCCTGCCTTCATATACAGATACCTGATCTGGTACGGTTACTCCCTGTATATTCCGCTTACAATATATTTGTATCATTTTTTTTCAACTCTGCATCGTTGGGAGGGGCTCGAAAGCAAAAATTTCAGAGGAAAGTCTACACCCATTGTTTTTGGTTGCATGTGACAAATACAATTTGATGTTAGTACTTCTTATACAAGCACACATTTGTAAAAAATAAACAATTTAAGAGCCTAAAGGTGTATAACGGAAATAAAATTGTTATCCTTGACTTGCATAAAAAAAGTGAGCTATCTAGCTAGCTATCTACTTTTTTTTGGCTATACTTATGAATAGGAAAAAACCCACTCGGTCAAAACACTTAAATTATACAGTACCAGTCAAAAGTTTGGACACATCTACTCATTCAAGGGTTTTTCTTGATTTATACTATTTTCTGCATTGCAGAATAATAGTGAAGACATCTAAACTATGAAATAACACATTTGGAATCATATAGTAACCAAAAAAAGTGTTAAACAAATTAAAAATGTTAGATTCTTCAAAGTAGCCACCCGTTGCCTTGATGACAGCTTTGCACACTCTTGGCACAGTCTTGGCATGAAGATATGTTGGTTATAATGACAAGCTAACATTGTAAACACTACCCATGTGAATACCCGCTATGCCCATGAAATAGGAAGCGATGTGAATATATAAAGTGACACCCATTCAAAACAGCCTTCATTTTTGAACTTTCAAACTACATTTCAATCGAATACAGGCTTAACTGAATGGACAACAAAGACAGAATGCAATATGGAATTTATATTTAAATAGATTGGGGTAGGCCTCGTCTCTGAAGAAATGCTCCTTTGAGGTAGATGTGGATGACAGATAACCCCTTAGCATGGCAGCTAGAATCGAAAATGACTAACCAGAAAGTAGGGATACAGCAGAGCAAAGGTTGGATCTAAAGATTGAAGACAAGGTAATTAGATATCAAAGACGTGCATGCAAAGTATAGAACACACGTGCATTCTGCTGTCATGGAAAGAATTACATGTTTACTCATGCAAGGTGCGCTGAGCGTAGGATTAAAAACAACGTACTACGTGTTTAGTTCAAATAAGACAAGTACATCGACCCAACAACATATTCCACAATGCGAAAAGTATGATTAACATGAAACGCTAGCTGAGTGTTGAACCCAATAGTACATGCCGAAATACGGCCCAATCCTAGCGTGCTGTGTGCTAGCATTGTAACATTTGAAATGTATGATTGTCAAATAACCATCAAACGACTGCAAGCGTGTTTGAGATTGAGTACTCGCAAGATTGAGGTACTTTAGCTATGCGTCGTTAGATTTGAGGGATCACTGGGCTGCGAGGATGGCCGATTGATTTGGCCTGACGTGTGACGTCTAGGCAGAGAATGACCACCATTTAGCGGACCCCCATAGTGCTGCTATCATTGGATTGTTAAGAACAGCAGCATTTACGAGTGCATAGGCCGTGACACCGGAACTTTGCTCGTTGCTGGGCAGAGGCGAGGGAACTCCTGGAAACGGAAATGATTATGAATGACAGACTGCCAATGTTAGCGCCTAAGAAGGGTAATGATTACATTGGCTGATGAGCGTCCTTTATTAATTATGACAATTGCGGCTTAATTATCATGGTGAACAGTTATGCGTTTCCCTTGCCATACATGGCCCCCCAAACCCCACAGATGGGGGCACCATCCGTGAAGAACTTGAGGGAATCCGAGGACACAGGCATCTCATCAAAGAAAAAAAGGAGATGCCGTTCCAGCTAATAAGCTTAAATAGACCAAAACCGGAGGTCTGAACGGCAGCCCTCATCCAGGATTACTCGGAACCTGGACTGAGGAAGCTAGCATTAGGAGCCATGATATGAAGGCCCGCCCTTGAGGGATGATCCACATCACAAAGTTAAGTTGTCCATTAGAGACAATAAGTCACATTTCGTGATGCGCTGCCCATCAGTGAAGGACTACACTGATTCGCAGATCCGTAACAGTTTATCTAGGGGGGGGGGGGGGGGGTACACATATTGGTGCTGTCTGGATTTATGCCTAGGAACTCGAGAGAAGTCAGGGGTCTGACAGCTTTCTCCTCTGACAGCTATGAATTTGTTCAGAAGTACTGAGACAGCATGGCCTGAATTGTCGAGGGAAATTGTTAACCAGAAAATGGTTTAGAAGATGCAACACGAAAGGCAAATGGCAGTTATTTAACAAGATCCAACACAAGGCTTCAGACAGAGAATTTAAAATATGGGAGCTACTCCTGCACCCGAAGGAGAGCCTGACAACCAACTAATACTGCGATTCCCACATGACACTAAACATTGGCCATTATGAGCAGTGGTGGCATGATTTTGACAGCATCACGTGATGTCTGCTTTGGATAACTTGGAGCCCGTGCCCACCAAATGTATGAGCTTAATAGCATGATCCACGGCAGCATAATACAGACAAAAAGCTTTGCGGGGAATGCTCTCCATTAACGCTGGCTATCGAACCAGAGCAGGGCGCGGGTACATCAAAAATCGAACGTTTCCTCCTCGATTACTGACATTTTGAACGTAAATAAAGGAAGGGAAACAAAGGAGCCAATTAAGGAACTTTTATCGATCTTCTTATCCAACAATTGCTGCACTACCAGCAATTGGCTTATTGAGAGCGGACTGAAGATTCTGAACTTTGTGACTGCCCACCTTAAAGCCCTGGAAAAGACCCGTGACCAAGTAATCTACAAAGGGGGTGCCAGGATGGTACCACAGTTGGTGGCCAGGGCTTGGATGTTGACCGGAGTGGAAGTTTCTTTAGAATTTCTTTGAACCTTTCCCCTTCCAGGAGGCCTTCGGGGGGCATAACCGGCGTGGGCAGACAGACTTGTGAGGATCGAAGCATGAGATGCAGATGTAGAGGAAGATGCTATTATAGAAGGTGCAGACATTCTCATTAAAATGACTGCATATGGGGGTGTTATTATGAAACTTCACCTGGCGTCCCTGGAGGTCAGTGAAGGGGAGGGTTTTGCTTGCTCAGACTTGACAATGAAACTTGGCGCTGGATCATGGGGGACCTCTGCAGGCTTAACTCTGAAAGCAGCTTTTAGGCACATCTCGGGGGGCCTGCCCTGGCTGGCCACAATCTGGGCAGGTTAGGACCCTAGCAGTGGTTAAACATGGGCACTCCGGAGAAGAACATCTCAGAAATGGTTGTGGGAAACCCCACTGCTACTTTGGGCAGTGCAAGTGAGGCTGGAACTGATAATGGAAGCGGAGCTGCCTCCTTCGATCACTTCGAATCATGCTTCAATAGAGCCCATGGTGTCGAGGGCACCGAGTCATTGGTCACGGCCACAGCAAGAGGGGCCTTGTTGAAGGTAGCCTCAGCGGCAGAGTGGGGAGTAGAAGAAGAAGGACCAGCCTGGTCGAGGGCACTTCTGCCCTCACGTCCTGGAATCTTCCCCTTTGCTGATTAAGCCGATTTCTGGAGTCTTTTGTTGCCTCTGGGTGAACCACTGACACGATTCCGTTATCTGGGAGTTGCAGAGAAGAGCATATTTGTAGCCAGCTGGAGGAAATCATGGCTGGACATGCGTTCCACCACTGTGATACCCTTATCGGCCAGAATGCCCAGAAGTTGGGTGTTTCTCTCACTCCTTCTTGGGGAAATCCTGGTCATAGAGGAATCACCTGGATTGCCTTGGCGCGGGTGTAGATTGATCGTTGAAACAAAGGACGTATCGTCTCCCTCAGGGGAGATTTCTCCATCTGACATAACGTCTGACACGGAAAGCACTGACCATCTTTTGGAAGACTGTTGGTGTGAACAACACTAGTGAGCCCATATTATGCTGACCGAATAGATATTCAAGTGACACCCATTCAGACCAGCCTTACTGATTGAAGTTTCGTAAACCACAATGTATTTTTTTATCCCGTATTGTATCACAATGCTTGAAATTCTGCATTGCACTGAAAGTGTTATTTTTACCAGCTTTTTAACCTGGGGGGGTCAATAATATAGAGCTATATTTGAACTTTCATTGATAATTTGCTACTTTATCAGCTATTTGTTTATCTGATCAGTGGCCCTTTGTTTTCCACTTTTAGTGTGTGTTAACACTTCCCCTGGAATCTTATTCCTTCTCCGTCTTTCATTAGAGAAACGCTTGGTCACCATCTTATTCATAAGCCAGGGCCGAGTCCCAAATGGCACACTATTCCCTATATAGTCCGCTACCCTGGCCAGAAGTAATGCGCTATTGTATAGGGAATAGGGTGCCATTTGGGACACATCCACAAGAAAAGCAGTATTCTCCTCACGGATGTTTCTCTTTATGTGTTTCCCTCCAACAGGACACCGTGTACAGACGCTCTTGGCCACATGCAACGCGGGCAGCGAATACAGAGTCATTGAGGGCATGCTAAGGGGTATTTCACAAATGACACCCTATTCCCTATATAGTGGCCCATACAAAAAGAGTACACTTCATAGGAAATAGGGGGCCATTTGGGATCAAACAAAAAGAAAGGGGGATAAAACAGCAAGATGCCCAAAAGAACAGGTGGCCATCTGCAAAGCAATTGATATAGCATACATGGTTTAGTGCAATTGACAACTAGAAAACTTGCCCCCCTTCCAAAATGGATGGAAACAATTCAGTATAGAGTTCATTTCGTAGAGATATGTTATTTATATTTGGTAAAGATGACTAAGGGGTTAATAAGCACATTGGCACTGCAGATAATGCGTCCGCAAAGACAGTTAACGGCCAAACTGCAACACTTCAAACCACCACAGCAAGACGCGGACTAGCTCTGGTCCGGTGCGTTACGTGCGGCTAGACGATGAGTCATAAGCATCAGCAATACGCACGTAACACCCTGGACGAGAGCCATCATCGGACATGCTCGGTAGGATAGGCCTATTGACGAAGTACTGCCAATTACAGCAATTACATGGCCAGCCGAGAATGAGAGAGAGAGAGAGAGAGAGAGAGAGAGAGAGAGAGAGAGAGAGAGAGAGAGAGAGAGAGAGAGAGAGAGAGAGAGAGAGAGAGAGATCAACTGACCACTTATAAACCCCAACACAAATCTACGGCTTGGTTCAAGAGAAGAGCCCGGACTATCAATGATAGTTTTGTGTATTTTAAAGAAGGTATAGGCTATCTATTTCTAGTTGACAATCTCACTGTAGTTTCTTCCAATACACCATCCAAGTTGGATTGCAATGACTGGGTTGCATGAGCATGCGTATGATAACAATGACGACAAGTGCACTAGACAAATGTCAAGGAGTCTTACGGTTTAGTACGAGAAGAACCTTGCCTTCTTCTGCCGCACGTTTCAATTAGTTTTTAAACACGGCTTGCAAGACACATCAAGGTAAGTTCAACTTTTTGGGGGCAAATAAGTATCACTTCAGATAAAGATATAAATGTGTTTTGCTAATTGGCCTTTCAATTAGGCCTACTCTCCAAATAAAGATGGGGAAATTATAATAGGACGATCAATTACAGTATTACTAGCTAGGTTTCCATCCAATTGGCGACAGATTTCCTTGCAAATGTTCTAAACCGTGTTTCCATCAAATTGCCTTGTTGCAGATAAAAAAGATGTGTGTGATAACGTGGGGCACATCAAAACTTCCAAATAACTTTTGCGGTAAAAAAAAAGACAAAGTAAATGGGTTTCCATCTCATGTTAAACTCTACGGATCGTTTTGTCACAACAAAAATTGCAATATGTAGCGAATGTGCCCACTCTGGTCCTTGCACTGGCCAACAGCTCACAGATACAGTGCGGGTGCCTACCTACAAGATGAGATTATTATGGGAAAAAGAGCCAAGTCAATAGGCCGCCAAGCATCGATTGTCATGTCACCAGAATAAGACCCACATCCCTGAAAAAAAAAAAAATAATAATAATATATATATTAATAAAAAATATTAACAAAAGTAGTGTACCGGGCCTTTAATAGTCTTGTATATAGCTGTCTGTAGCAAAAAACATATTCTGCTGCAACACTATGCTATCAGATGAAAATGAAACAACAGGTATTTATTAGTTAATATTTCAAGATTGCTTAAGGACTTACATCAGAGTAGCCTACATTAATACCTCAATAAATACGAAGAGGAGATATTACATTTACATGATCAGTTTCTCTAGTTTTCATTGACTACCTTTTCATCTCATAACATGTCATTTGGCTGTTTTTAGTGAGGAGTCAGTGGGAGGGTTTTGCAGTTGATGAGTGACATCAAATCAAATCAAATGTATTTATATAGCCCTTTGTACATCAGCTGATATCTCAAAGTGCTGTACAGAAACCCAGCCTAAAACCCCAAACAGCAAGCAATGCAGGTGTAGAAGCACCTGACATATGACTGTTGATCAAAAGGCATGACCCTATAACATCCTAAAATGTGTTTATTTCAGATGTTTGTTTATGGTCAAATATACATCAACCTAATGCCTATCATTTAATTTTTTTTACCCACACAGTAATGTACTCTTATTTGGGGGTGATAAATGACAATTGGTGTATGCCAGAGAGTTAACCAAAGAGTAGGCTAATAAAGGAAACACATTTTCACCACAGCTTCGGAGATTCCTGCACCATGTTACATGTCTACTGCATGGGTTGGGGTCAATTCAAATTGACACCAATCAATTAAAGAAGTCAATGAATTAAAGATTTTGTAAAAATTGCATACATTTTTAATGATCCCTGAGTTAACCAAAACAATAGAGGAACAGAGGACAGCATATCGATTTAAAAAAATATATATTTTTACATTTGATTTGATTTATTGGACAATATCAAACACAATTCAACCACAAATGTGGATACAGTGCATTTACAATAATTGAGGACAACACAAAAAGCATGTTTTACTACTTATTTCCATTGTGGTCCTAGAGCAGAGAGTGGAACCTGAGGGGTTGTGCAGCTCTATGGTTTGGCCATCAGTTTGGTCTACTTAGCAATCGTTTTGATTATGCAGAGGTTGTTGATTCTGCTCTTCACAAGTCCTCAGTCTCAGCCCTAGCTATGGAAACACAATTTCCCTGGTATAACTTCAGGGTGAATTCACCAGTGAAACACCGGTGTGACAGTCGAAAAGCAGCTTAAGGGTGGTCTGGATGGAATAGCGTTAGTCAATAATAACAGTAGCTAGCGATGAGAGGAACAGCTGTATGGAACCATTCCGTACGGATCTGGAAGCACTGATCTGTGTAAACTAAGGTGGTAATTAACTTTATGTTATGACGGCTTCTTTCTATGCTGGGCAGCAACCCTAGTACACAAGGAACTACGATTGGTGTGTGTGTGTGAGAGAGATGGAGAGGGAGGGAGACGGTGTGAGCGATAAAGAACGAGAGCGGGGAAGGAGAAAGAAAGCGAGGGAGAGAGAGATAGGGGTAGAAAGGG